>NC_041390.1:53787016-53826266 GCF_002162155.2 Triticum dicoccoides | reverse complement strand
TATAAAGGAACAAAGTGGGGGCTCGGCCGCCCCGCTCAGCCAATCAAGACGCGGAAGGCGCAGGGAACTGGAACCGACCCGCCGCACCAGCCCGCGGCGGCCCGGTTTCCCGCATCCACCGTTCGCCACCCCAAGCGCATGAAAGCCACGTGGCGGGCGTGCAGGACCGAGGCGACGGGTGAGGCGACCTCTTCCCACCCCGTGATCGTGGGGAGTGGATGCCTTAAAGACCACGCCTCGGCCCCGCTCAGTAAATGGGTCGCGCCTCCACGCCTCCCTCCGTTTATGGGGAAGGCACGAACCGCCCCCTTTACTACGACGTGACGCATGCATGCAGAGCTCAGCCCCAGGCATGCCGCCCACGTCACACACGCCTCCCCACGCCGCGCCACGCGGGGGAAGCATGGGAATCGTAGCGCGCGAAGAAACTTACCGCGGTAAAAACCGCCTCGCCTGCCCGCGCACCGTTTTTGGGCCTAGCCCAACGACGCGATTGCGCTTATGTGTGGCCCAGGCCCGGGGGCTCCTGTCGGTGTACAAAAAGAGGGGTACACTTTTTGTACCCCTATAACTGTGCACGGGCAGTCTGAGCCACGGGCACCACCACACTGGGCAAGGCAAGGGAGGTGGGCCAAGGTAAGGCCGAAGCTCAGGAGAAGCAGAACGACGCCAAGACCAAGACCGCAAGGAGCAAAGGGGACGAAGCGGACCCCCCCCGGCAAGATCCTTGCCGGGAGGCGGTTTTAGCAGACCCGGCAAGACCCTTGCCGTGGCAGCTCGCCCCACGCCTATGGAGTGAGTCACCCTTGAGTCCACCGCCCCCTTGGGGCAAAGGATTCAGGAGACATCCCCGTGGTGGCATGCAGATCTTTCTGAAGGCATTCAAGATCAGAAACACCCTTTAGAAGACGATGATCCTTGGCAGGATCCAAGCCAAGGAGGACCACAAGGCCCCCGGCAAGAGCCTTGCTGGGGATGACAGCAGACGCCACGGCAAGACCCTTGTCAGGGCCCCGACAAGGCCCTTGCCGAGAACACCAGTAGGGCCACCATCAGGCCCACGCCAGTCAAACCTCCACCACCGTTCGCATGCAGCTGCCGACCCAACCAGCTGGGCAGGCACCTGCGTGGCGGCATGCAGATCTTCGTGGAAACCCACCACTGCGCCACCTCAGCTGCCTGCCTGCCTACATGGCACCACGGGCACCGCTGGCCAGGGCGCGTGTCGACGTGAAAGGGAGCAGCGACAAACGAGACATGGCTCTCCCCACATCCCCGATAAAGCAAGGACACCTGGGCAAGATGCATTAAATGCGCCTTGTCATGTAATGCGAGGGATAACCTCGCATCATTGTTTCCTTTCCACCTCCTGAGTGCCACTGTGGCTACCCCTTTCCCTATAAAAGGAGGCCCGAGGTGACCAGGAGAAGGATTCGGCGTTTTGGAGCTCCTCACGCCCATAGCTATCTCAAGAACACTGATATACAATCCACCAAAGCAGGAGTATGGTTTTATGCATCCTCGCGGCCCGAACCTGGGTAAACGAACCGTGTGCTATCTGTTAGATCCGCTCTTCTCACGACCCCGCGCCCCGCAACCGTAGTAGGGATTATTGTGATCCCATAGGTGTCGTTCCCATCGACATCAAGGTAGGGCGAAGTGGTGGTCTTTGTTGACCATATAGGTCGTGGTTTCAAACCACCAGGGTCAAAGTTTTATCGAGATGTGCTTGCCAGTTTCCAACTGCATCCACTAGATATTGGTCCCAACTCAGTTTCCAACTTATGCAACTTCCAGGTCTTCTGTGAAGTATATTTACAAGAAGAACCAACTACAGAACTGTTCCGGGATTTCTTTCACTTAAACCGGCGCACAGAGTTTGTAAATGGCCCGAACACAGAGCTTGGTGGTGTCCCGATTCAAAAGCGGAAAGAAGTGGAATTTACTCATGCCAAACATCATAGCCACCCAAAGGAATGGAACCAAACATGGTTTTATTGCAGAGACACTTCGCCTGAGGATGAAAATCCCCTCCCCGGCTTTCGTGATCACAGACTATCCAATACTCACCCAATGCCACAACGCCTGAGCTCTTCAGAAAGGGCGAAATACGCTCCTCAACTCGCCAAGCTCCGGGCCTTTATGGCAAACGGTTTAACAGGCGTGGACTTTGTGCGCTGTTGGATATCCTGGAGTATCTTGCCGCTAAGCCGGCGTCCCGGTTTAATGTGCGAATATACCGGTGAGGTTGACGACCCTCAACACCATTGCAACATCCAATTATCTGAGGAAGAAGTTACTGAAGGTGTAAAGAAGATTCTGAATGATGAACCAGAACTGGTCTGTAGTCAAACTGGTCTGAGTCCCTTCTACGTCAAGAACAAACCGCCTGCTGTAAGCATTACACTCCCTCTTTATCTCTAATATCTTGAACTTATGTAACTTGTAACCCTTCTTCTTTATATGTATAGGGCGATGACCCCTTCTGGAAATAGAAATACATAGAGAAAGCAGCAAAGCCGACTGGAGACAAAGTGGTCAAGCCATCCCGCCCAAAGACCAAAGCCGTAAAACGGACGTCAAAGCGGAAAAGGGCTGACCGGATTAATATGGAGCTTGATGATGACACTGATGATCCAGAAGTTGAGGTAGAACTTGACTCACTTGGCTCTCTTTTTATGCATCTCATTAACAATGATCTTCCTCAGTAGGATGCAGAAGCTAATCAAGTTGATGACGTAGAGGTAATTACCCTTTCCTTCGGTTCAGACTCTATGCCAACACAAAAAACTCGCCAAGCAATCCGGAAAGTAAGCTTTTCTCATCCTCTTGCTCACTTGGATCCAACATTTATTTTGAAGACTCAACAGCATGAAGCTCGCCGGACAACCCGGCACAGTGGCCAACATGTCACTTCAGCCGGTTTACCTGACACTCCGGTTCGGAAGCACCGGTCTGAGGTCTCTCCTACTTCTGACCATTCTTACCCCAAGGCAGGTTATTTCAGACAGCCTCTTAATCCGTCCGATTCAAATTATCAGGTGACACCTCCTTCCTCTTCTGGTGAATCGACAGCAACTCAACTCCCCCCTTTGAAAACTGTGGCCGGGTGAGTTGTAAAAACCTTTCCTTTCAATGCGCCCTAAATCCTTTGAATAGGATGTTAATCCTTTTTTATTCTGTTTGCAGGGCCAAAGCCAGACCCAACAAGAAAGCTCGGGTCACCAATCCACCAGAAGACCCTGTGGCCGAAGAAGAAGAACCAAGAGGTGAACCGGAACAGACTGGTGAACCGGAAGGCCCCCATCCTGAAGCTACTTTTGATGATCCACCCCTTGAAGGCCAACATACCGACGAACCAACAGATGTTGAGCCTGCCGCACCCGATACTGAACCGGCAGGGCCAAACCGGGCTAGTCCGATGAAAGACACTGAAATTCCAGCATCATTCACCAAAAAATCCTGAAGGCCAAAGTGATGATGTTATTATTACTGGAATAGGCCACAGCTCTCCTGGTCATCCCGTCATTTTAGCTTAGCATAGTGCCAAAGAAGAGCAAATTGCCCGGGATAAAGGTAAATGGAGCACCGACTTATCAGACTATGCTCATCTTAACACTGATGAGCTTCATTCTGGCTTCTTGAACTGTCTGCACTCAAACCGGGATTATGAAGCCGGTTTGGTGAACTTGATGAAAGAGTGATATGAGGTAAATTCTTCTCCCTTTGTACATTGATTTATAGCTGAAACACTATCCCAAGTAGCCCCCAAGGGCCGTTTTATGATTGTTAATCACAAACCGGGTCTTTGTAACACTTTAAGCACCCCATCATTGATCCTTGCAATGACAGGCCGCCAATAATAGGTAAGACTCATCTTGAAAAAATTAGATAACTTTCTGCAGCATAGCCCCCAAAGGCCGGTTTAACTTGGCAAGTTAATCCGGTTTTTAATTCACACAGCCATTTTAGAACAGACGCACATTAGCCCCCAAGTATCAAGGATAATGCTTGCATTGTTCTGGAGACTTGTATAAAATGTAGTATTTGAGAGCAAATAGGCATTAGCCCCCAAGTATGAAGTGTATAACTTGGTATATGATTTATACTTAGCACATATGTATGTTGTTTGTTGAATATAGCTTCAATGTTGCAGGCTGAACTGAGAAGCAAAGATGCCCGAAATTCTGACTTGCAAGAAAATGTGAAATCTCAACAAGTCGAGGCTGCAAAAACCAAAGAGGAGCTGACCCAGGCCCTGGCCGGAATGGAAAAGCTGAAAGAATCCTTCAACCAAGAGAGCGCTGAATGGGAAACCAAAAAAGCTAGTTTATCCAAAAGAGTTGTAGACGCCGAGGCAGCCCTGAAACCAGTGGTTGAAGAACTAGCTAGTTTGAAACGCCAAATCAATGCTATGAGCTCTGCTATCTTTGGTAAGTGTTTGCTTATGTATGTTGCGCCAGTCAATGAATCTTAAAACTGACCAAAATGTTGATAAAATCTTTGGCAGGCACTCGGATCGCTCATCTTGGTACAGATATGCGGATGAAGCTCAAAGCGGCATATACATTGGTTGAGCAGCTATACTTTGGGTCTCAGCGGGCCATTAGTACGGTTGCTTATAACAAACCGGCTCCAACTTTGATTAAGGAGACCCTTGAGAAGCTGGGCATGTTACCAGCCCGTATTGCCGAGTTGAAGAGAGCCGCTGCTAGAGCAGGAGCTTTAACCGCCCTTATTCGAGCCAAGGCCTGGATTCTAGACCTTGAAGCGGAGGATATCATTAAAGGATACCCAGGCGTTAAAGAAGACGGTTCAAACTTCGACAATGACGATCTTCGGCGGCTGACCAAACAGATGCGGCCAGCGGCCAGCAAGTTGGCTGAGGATACCGATTTGTCCCATTTTCAACTGTTTTATGATGCAGAAGGGAAAAGACAGCCGGCCGACATCCATGAAGTCGAAGAACTTGTGCCTCCAATTCATAAGCACACTTACGCCCCTGATATTAACCCTTCCAATCTTATCCATGAGGAAGCAGTGTTCCAAGCTTTAACCGGAATCGATTAGTCAACGGCTGATTTCCAGCGTCTAGGAAGGGATGAAGAAGTGTCTACACCAACTGATCCTCAACCTTCAAACCGTCGTGATGAAGAGTCCTGATCCGGTCGCCGGTTTATATGGCTTACTGTGAAAAACAATGGCACTATTTGAGCCGCTCTGAAGCTTCATGTAATAGGATAGCTGAAACTCCGTTTATCTGCCATGCCATCGAGCATGTTTCGTAATACTTTGTGACAATCTGTGCCGCCCTTCGGGATATATTTATGCATAACCCATGATGAATTGCCTTCCTGGGTACAACAACTTAAAAGTGTCTAGCGGTTTACCGCTAGACGTGTCATAATATCCAAGAAGTATATAGTACTTAGATGAATAATCAAGTGTTTGTACAAAAAGTAATGTATAGAACATACCTCATTGATTGACCAAACGTGTATACGGCAAAGGTGTTAATACCTATCCGGAACGTTTGATAATTTCATCTTCATAATGTTGGTCTATATATTAAACCGGACTGGTATAACTACCGGATTTTCTTTATAACACTGGTGATGTAGTCAAACCAGACCGGGTCAATGAACACCGTTTTATAATTGATCATGTGCCAACAACTGGTAGTTGAAAAGCAAGCCGGGTCAAGGACGCCGGTTTATCAAAAAATACTTATGATTTTCAATAAACAAAATTCAAACAGGAAAATATGCGAGGCTCTTTATGAGCTGTCAGGCTCCAAATCGAGGCTTTTCATGGGCTGCCAGGCCTCTGAGTCAAACCATTTAACAAAGCCTTTTAAGATGGGCCTCCAATTAACCAATCACCATTTTAACTGTGACAAGTTCAGGGTCTGTAAAAGATTGACTTGTCACACATTCGATGGGTCATACCAGGATTACCTGGACAGGAGTGGCTTACTTGATGAAGGCAGGCTAACCCGGGTTTTTAGGTGAATACACCAGGCTTCCAAGCCATGGCTTGATAGCCAATTACGAGGGTCCTTTCAAACTCTTTGTTGCTTTGCAAAAAAGAGCCCCCCAAGTAACTTTGTGAGCGATGCTCAGTGTGCGCCCATGTTTGAGTCTGTACTATGTACAACACTCTCTTTGGCTCCACAAATTTTTCCTTTTGTGGCTAAAATGCCTATCAAGAGGTGTAGCTATGGTGTGAGGACAACCAAGCCCCCTAGTGATATCCCTTCATGGTTTAAAAACAGATCAAGAGGTGTAGCTGTGGTTCAAATATGACCAAGCCCCCTAGTGATTTTCTTTATATCTATGCAGCTGCTAAAGCCGGTTTAACAAAGACTCTGCTTTGTCAGTTAACTTGTAAAAGCACACACATGATATAAGAAAGAACAGACACCCTGCTTATAACGGAGGCTCCGGTTTATTATATCATATATACACTGTCATAAATATGTACAGATGAAGAGCCTATGGCTTCAAGTATAGTAAGGCCGAAGGAGAGCTATGTTCCATGGCCGCTTTGTCTCCTCCTCCGATTGACATGAGTCTTCATGCTCTCGAACATCAACGAGGTAGTAAGATCCGTTGTGCAAATTTTTGCTGACCACAAAGGGTCCTTCCCAAGGGGGGATAACTTGTGCATATCAGTCTGATCCTGGATGAGCCGGAGCACCAAATCACCTTCTTGAAAGGTTCTGGTTTTAACCCGGCGGCTGTGATAACGTCGAAGATCTTGTTGATAAATCGCCGAACGTGCTGCTGCAAGATCACGCTCTTCATCCAACAGGTCCAGAGAATCCTGACGTGCCTTCTCATTATCAGCTTCAACATAAGCTGCCACACGGGGCGAATCATGATGGATGTCACTAGGAAGAACTGCCTCCTCTCCATAAACCATGAAGAAAGGTGGGTAACCTGTAGACCTATTGGGTGTGGTGTTGATGCTCCATAACACAGAAGGTAGCTCCTCCACCCAACAACCCGGCGTCCACTTTAAGGGAACCATAAGCCTTGGTTTGATACCCCGTAGAATTTCTTGATTTGCCCTTTCTGCTTGACCATTAGATTGGGGATGAGCCACCGATGCTAGATCAAGCCAGATGTGCTCACGTTGACAGAATTCTTCCATCTCCCCTTTTGATAGATTAGTACCATTATCTGTTATAATGTTGTGTGGAAAGCCAAACCGGAATATCACCTTCTTGATGAATTGAACCGCCGTGGCTGCATCACACTTGCTGACTGGCTCTGCCTCCACCCATTTAGTGAATTTATTAATTGCTACTAACAGGTGGGTCTTCCTGTCCTTAGAGCACTTGAAGGGTCCAACCATATCAAGCCCCCAAGTTGCAAACTGCCACGTAATTGGAATGATCCGCAACTCTTGAGCCCGAACATGCGCACGGCGGGCAAATTTTTGACATCCATCACATCTCTTGATTAAATACTCCGCATCAGCATGTGCCGTCAACCAGTAAAAACCGTGGCGAAAAGCTTTGGCAACCAACGACTTTGAACCGACGTGGTGACCGCAATCCCCTTCATGGATTTCTCGCAAAATCTCACAACCTTCTTGAGGAGAAACGCAGCACTGAATTGCTCCTGAAACACTGTAACGATGTAACTCCCCGTTGAGTATGGTCATGGACTTGGAACGCCGGATTATCTATCGAGCCAACGTTTCCTCATTTGGTAACTCGCCCCGGTTCATGTAATCCAGATATGGGATCTTCCAATCCGGTATGGCATGCAGAGCTGCCACCAACTGAGCCTCCAGATCAGGAATAGCCAAATCTTCTTCGGTTGGTATTTTGACTGACGGATTGTGTAACACATCAAGAAAGACATTGGGCGGAACCGGTTTATGTTGGGAACCAAGACGACTTAAAGCGTCCGCCGCTTCATTCTTTCGCTGGTCTATATGGTCCACCTGATAACCTTTAAAGTGACCAGCCACTGCGTCCACCTCTCGCCGATATGCAGCCATGAGTGGGTCCTTAGAATCCCAAGTGCCAGACACCTGCTGAGCCACTAGATTTGAATCGCTGAAGCACTTAACCGGGCTCAAATTCATCTCTTTAGCCATCCGAAGGCCGTGGAGTAAAGCCTCATATTCAGCTGCATTGTTAGTACAAGGGAACATTAAACAGATGACATAACAAAACTTGTCACCTCGTGGGAAAGTTAGTACGACTCCAGCCCCCGAGCCCTCCAACTGTGTGGATCCATCAAAATGAATAGTCCAATATGTATTATCTGGTTTCTCTTCAGGTGCCTGTAACTCCGTCCAATCGTTGATGAAATCCATGAGTGCCTGGGACATGATCGTCGTGCGGGGTATATATTTGAGCCCATGAGGTCCAAGCTCAATGGCCCACTTGGCAATCCGGCCAGTTGACTCTCTGTTTTGAACGATGTCGCCCAGAGGAGCTGAACTGACCACTGTGATAGGATGGCCCTGAAAATAGTGTTTAAGCTTCCGGCTTGCCATAAACACCCCATACACCAGTTTCTGCCAATGCGGATACTATTGGAAATATGCCCTAGAGGCAATAATAAAATGGTTATTATTATATTTCTTTGTTCATGATAATTGTCTATTGTTCATGCTATAATTGTGTTATCCGGAAATCGTAATACATGTGTGAATACATAGACCACAACACGTCCCTAGTGAGCCTCTAGTTGACTAGCTCGTTGATCAAAGGATAGTCATGGTTTCCTGACTATGGACAATAGATGTCATTGATAACGGGATCACATCATTAGGAGAATGATGTGATGGACAAGACCCAATCCTAAGCTTAGCTCAAAGATCGTGTAGTTCGTTTGCTGTAGCTTTTCTGAATGTCAAGTATCATTTCCTTAGACCATGAGATTGTGCAACTCCCGGATACCGTAGGAGTGCCTTGGGTGTGCCAAACGTCACAACATAACTGGGTGACTATAAAGGTACATTACAGGTATCTCCAAAAGTGTCTGTTGGGTTGGCACGAATCGAGACTGGGATTTGTCACTTCGTATGATGGAGAGGTATCTCTAGGCCCACTCGGTAATGCATCATCATAATGAGCTCAATGTGATCAAGTGGCTGATCACGGGATCATGCATTATGGTACAAGTAAAGTGACTTGCCGGTAACGAGACTGAACAAGGTATTGGGATACCAACGATCGAGTCTCGGGCAAGTAACGTACCGATTGACAAAGGGGATTGTATACGGATTGATTGAATCCTCGACATCGTGGTTCATCCGATGAGATCATCGAGGAGCATGTGGGAGCCAACATGGGTATCCAGATCCCGCTGTTGGTTATTGACCGGAGAGTCATCTCGGTCATGTCTGCATGTCTCCCGAACCCGTAGGGTCTACACACTTAAGGTTCGGTGACGCTAGAGTTGTTAGGAAGACTTGTATGTGATTACCGAATGTTGTTCGGAGTCCCGGATGAGATCCCGGACGTCACGAGGAGTTCCGGAATGGTCCGGATGTAAAGATTTATATATGGGAAGTTGTCATACGGTCGTCGGAAAGGTTCGGGGGCATATCGGTATTGTACCGGGGCCACCGGAGGGGTTCCGGGAGTCCACCGGGAGGGGCCACCTCTTCCGGAGGTCCTTATGGGCTGTATGGAGAAGGGAACCAGCCCAAGTGGGTTGGGGCGCCACACCCCCTAGGGCCCATGTGCCTAGGGTTTGGGGGAAACCCTAAAGGGGGGTGCCCCCTTGCTTGGGGGGCAAGCCCCCCTCCCCTTAGCCGCCGCCCCCCTCTAGATCTCATCTAGAGGGGGCCGGCCCCCTTCCCCCTTCCCCTATAAATAGAGGGGTGAGGGGAGGGATGCACACCACATCCAAGGTGCAGCCCCTCCCCTCCCCAACACATCTCCTCCATAAGAGCTTGGCGAAGCCCTGCCGGAGTACTGCAGCTTCACCACCACCACACCGTCGTGCTGTTGTTGGAGCCCTGTTCCTCAACCTCTCCCTCCTCCTTGCTGGATCAAGGCGCGGGAGACGTCCTTGCTCCGTATGTGTGTTGAACGCGGAGGTGCCATCCGTTCGGCACTAGGTCATCAGTGATTTCAATCACGTCGAGTACGACTCCATCATCCCCGTTCTCTTGAACGCTTCCGCTCGTGATCTACAAGGGTATGTAGATGCACTCCTCTCTCCCTCGTTGCTAGATGACTACATAGATTGATCTTGGTGATGCGTAGAAAATTTTAAAATTCTGCTACGATCCCCAACAGTAGCATCATGAGCTAGGTCTATGCGTAGTTACTATGCACGAGTAGAACACAAAGTAGTTGTGGGCGTTGATATTTGTCAATTATCTTGCCGTTACTAGTCTTATCTTGATTCGGCGGCATCGTGGGATGAAGCGGCCCGGACCAACCTTACACGTACGCTTACGTGAGACCGGTTCCACCGACTAACATGCACTAGTTGCATAAGGTGGCTGGTGGGTGTCTGTCTCTCCCACTTTAGTCGGATCGAATTCGATGAACAGGGTCCTTATGAAGGGTAAATAGAAATTGGCAATTCACGTTGTGGTTTTAGCATAGGTAAGAAACGTTCTTGCTAGAAACCTATAGCAGCCACGTAAAAACTTGCAACAACAATTAGAGGACGTCTAACTTGTTTTTGCAGCAAGTGTTTTGTGATGTGATATGGGCAAAGGATGTGATGAATGATATATGTGATGTATGAGATGATCATGTTCTTGTAATAGGAATCACGACTTGCATGTCGATGAGTATGACAACCGACAGGAGCCATAGGAGTTGTCTTTATTTATTTATGACCTGTGTGTCAACATAAACGTCATGTAATTACTTTACTTTATTGCTAAAGCGTTAGCCATAGTAGTAGAAGTAATAGATGACGAGACAAATTCAAGAAGACACGATGATGGAGATCATGATGATGGAGATCATGGTGTCATGCCGGTGACAACGATGATCATGGAGCCCCGAAGATGGAGATCAAAAGGAGCAAATGATATCGGCCATATCATGTCACTATTTGATTGCATGTGATGTTTATCATGTTTTACATCTTATTTGCTTAGAACGACGGTAGCTTAAATAAGATGATCCCTCGTAATAATTTCAAGAAAGTGTTCCCCCTAACTGTGCACCGTTGCGAAGGTTCGTTGTTTTGAAGCACCAGGTGATGATCGGGTGTGATAGATTCTAACATTCGAATACAACGGGTGTAAGCCAGATTTACACACACAGTACACTTAGGTTGACTTGACGAGCCTAGCATGTACAGACATGGCCTTGGAACACAGAAGACCGAAAGGTCGAGCATGAGTCGTATAGAAGATACGATCAACATGAAGAGGTTCACCGATGTTGACTAGTCCATCTCACGTGATGATCGGACACGACCTAGTTAACTCGGATCATGTTATACTTAGATGACTGGAGGGATGTCTATCTGAGTGGGAGTTCATTGAATAATTTGATTAGATGAACTTAATTATCATGAACTTAGTCTAAAATCTTTACAATATGTCTTGTAGATCAAATGGCCAACGTTGTCCTCAACTTCAACGCGTTCCTAGAGAAAACCAAGCTGAAAGACGATGGCAGCAACTATACGGACTGGGTCCAGAACCTGAGGATCATCCTCATAGCTTCCAAGAAAGATTATGTCCTAGAAGCACCGCTAGGTGATGCACCCGTCCCACGGAACTAAGACGTTATGAACGCTTGGCAGGCACGTGCTGATGATTACTCCCTTGTTCAGTGCGGCATGCTTTACAGCTTAGAACCGGGGCTCCAAAAGCGTTTTGAGTGACATGGAGCATATGAGATGTTCGAAGAGCTGAAAATGGTTTTCCAAGCTCATGCCCGGGTCGAGAGATATGAAGTCTCCGACAAGTTCTTCAGCTGTAAGATGGAGGAAAATAGTTATATTAGTGAGCACATACTCAGAATGTCTGGGTTGCATAACCGCTTGACTCAGCTGGGAGTTAATCTCCCGGATGACGCGGTCATTGACAGAATCCTTCAGTCGCTTCCACCGAGCTACAAGAGCTTTGTGATGAACTTCAATATGTAGGGGATGGAAAAGACCATTCCTGAGGTATATTCAATGCTGAAATCAGCAGAGGTAGAAGTCAAAAAGGAACATCAAGTGTTGATGGTGAATAAAACCACTAAGTTCAAGAGAGGCAAGGGTAAGAAGAACTTCAAGAAGGACGACAAGGGAGTTGCCGCGCCCGGTAAGCAAGCTGCCGGGAAGAAGCCAAAGAATGGACCCAAGCCCGAGACTGAGTGTTTTTATTGCAAGGGAAGTGGTCATTGGAAGCGGAACTGCCCCAAATACTTAGCGGACAAGAAGGCCGGCAACACGAAAGGTATATGTGATATACATGTAATTGATGTGTACCTTACCAGTACTCGTAGTAGCTCCTGGGTATTTGATACCGGTGCTGTTGCTCACATTTGTAACTCAAAGCAGGAGCTGCGGAATAAGCGGAGACTGGCGAAGGACGAGGTGACGATGCGCGTCGGGAATGGTTCCAAGGTCGATGTGATCGCCGCCGGCACGCTACATCTACATTTACCTACGGGATTAGTTTTAAACCTCAATAATTGTTATTTAGTGCCAGCTTTGAGCATGAACATTGTATCAGGATCTCGTTTAATTCAAGATGGCTACTCATTTAAATCCGAGAATAATGGTTGTTCTATTTATATGAGAGATATGTTTTATGGTCATGCTCCGATGGTGAATGGTTTATTCTTAATGAATCTCGAGCGTAATGCTACACATATTCATAGTGTGAATACCAAAAGATGTAAGGTTGATAATGATAGTCCCACATACTTGTGGCACTGCCGCCTTGGTCACATAGGTGTCAAACGCATGAAGAAGCTCCATGCAGATGGACTTTTAGAGTCTCTTAATTACGAATCATTTGACACGTGCGAACCATGCCTCATGGGTAAAATGACCAAGACTCCGTTCTCAGGAACAATGGAGCGAGCAACCAACTTATTGGAAATCATACATACTGATGTATGCGGTCCAATGAATGTTGAGGCTCGCGGTGGCTATCGTTATGTTCTCACCCTCACTGATGACTTGAGTAGATATGGGTATATCTACTTAATGAAACACAAGTCTGAGACCTTTGAAAAGTTCAAGGAATTTCAGAGTGAGGTTGAGAATCAACGTGACAGGAAAATCAAGTTCTTGCGATCAGATTGTGGGGGAGAATACTTGAGTCACGAATTTCGCACACATTAAGAAAATGTGGAATAGTTTCACAACTCACGCCGCCTGGAACACCTCAGCGTAATGGTGTGTCCGAATGTCGTAATCGCACTCTATTGGATATGGTGCGATCTATGATGTCTCTTACTGATTTACCGCTGTCATTTTGGGGCTATGCTTTAGAGACTGCCGCATTCACTTTAAATAGGGCTCCGTCGAAATCCGTTGAGACAACACCGTATGAATTATGGTTTGGGAAGAAACCTAAGCTGTCGTTTCTAAAAGTTTGGGGATGCGATGCTTTGTCAAGAAACTTCAAACTGAAAAGCTCGAACCCAAATCGGAAAAATGTGTCTTCATAGGATACCCCAAAGAAACTATTAGGTATACCTTCTACCTCAGATCCGAAGGCAAGATCTTTGTTGCCAAGAATGGGTCCTTTCTAGAGAAAGAGTTTCTCTTGAAAGAAATAAGTGGGAGGAAGGTAGAACTTGATGAAGTATTACCTCTTGAACCGGTAAGTGGCGCAGCTCAAGAAAATGTTCCTGAGGTGCCTGCACCGACTAGAGAGGAAGTTGATGATGATCATGAAACTTCAGATCAAGTTGCTATTGAACTTCGTAGGTCCACAAGGACACGTTCCGCACCAGAGTGGTACGGCAACCCTGTCTTGGAAATCATGTTGTTAGACAACGGTGAACCTTCAAACTATGAAGAAGCGATGGCGGGCCCGGATTCCGACAAATGGCTGGAAGCCATGAAATCCGAGATAGGATCCATGTATGAAAACGAAGTATGGACTTTGACTGACTTGCCCGTTGATCGGCGAGCCATAGAAAATAAATGGATCTTTAAGAAGAAGACAGACGCGGATGGTAATGTGACCATCTATAAAGCTCGGCTTGTCGCTAAGGGTTATCGACAAGTTCAAGGGGTTGACTACGATGAGACTTTCTCACCCGTAGCGAAGCTGAAGTCCGTCCGAATCATGTTAGCAATTGCCGCATTCTATGATTATGAGATATGGCAAATGGATGTCAAAACGGCATTCCCTAATGGTTTCCTTAAGGAAGAATTGTATATGATGCAGCCGGAAGGTTTTGTCGATCCTAAGAATGCTGACAAGGTGTGCAAGCTCCAACGCTCGATTTATGGGCTGGTGCAAGCATCTCGGAGTTGGAACATTCGTTTTGATGAGATGATCAAAGCGTTTGGGTTTATGCAGACTTATGGAGAAGCCTGCATTTACAAGAAAGTGAGTGGGAGCTCTGTAGCATTTCTCATATTGTATGTGGATGACATACTATTGATGGGAAATGATATAGAATCCTTGGAAAGCATAAAGGCCTACTTGAACAAGTGTTTTTCAATGAAGGACCTTGGAGAAGCTGCTTATATATTAGGCATCAAGATCTATAGAGATAGATCAAGACGCCTCATTGGTCTTTCACAGAGCACGTACCTTGACAAGATATTGAAGAAGTTCAAAATGGATCAGTCAAAGAAGGGGTTCTTGCCTGTATTGCAAGGAACGAGATTGAGCACGGCTCAATGCCCGACCACGGCAGAAGATAGAGAAAAGATGAGTGTCGTCCCCTATGCCTCGGCCATAGGGTCTATCATGTATGCTATGTTGTGTACCAGACCTGATGTAAACCTTGCCATAAGTTTGGTAGGAAGGTACCAAAGTAATCCCGACATGGAACACTGGACAGCGGTCAAGAATATCCTGAAGTACCTGAAAAGGACTAAGGAAATGTTTCTCGTTTATGGAGATGACGAAGAGCTCGTCGTAAAGGGTTATGTCGATGCTAGCTTCGACACAGATCTGGATGACTCTAAGTCACAAACCAGATATGTGTATATTTTGAATGGTGGGGCAGTAAGCTGGTGCAGTTGCAAGAAAAGCATTGTGGCGGGATCTACATGTGAAGCGGAGTACATGGCAGCCTCAGAGGCAGCACAAGAAGCAGTCTGGGTGAAGGAGTTCATTACCGACCTAGGAGTCATACCCAATGCGTCGGGCCCGATGACTCTCTTCTGTGACAACACTGGAGCTATTGCCCTTGCCAAGGAGCCCAGGTTTCACAGGAAGAGCAGGCATATCAAGTGTCGCTTCAACTCCATTCGTGAAAATGTTCAAAATGGAGACATAGAGATTTGTAAAGTACATACGGACCTGAATGTAGCAGATCCGTTGACTAAACCTCTCCCTAGAGCAAAACATGATCAACACCAGAACTGCATGGGTGTTCGATTCATCACAATGTAACTAGAATATTGACTCTAGTGCAAGTGGGAGACTGTTGGAAATATGCCCTAGAGGCAATAATAAAATGGTTATTATTATATTTCTTTGTTCATGATAATTGTATATTGTTCATGCTATAATTGTGTTATCCGGAAATCGTAATACATGTGTGAATACATAGACCACAACACGTTCCTAGTGAGCCTCTAGTTGACTAGCTCGTTGATCAAAGGATAGTCATGGTTTCCTGACTATGGACAATAGATGTCATTGATAACGGGATCACATCATTAGGAGAATGATGTGATGGACAAGACCCAATCCTAAGCTTAGCTCAAAGATCGTGTAGTTCGTTTGCTGTAGCTTTTCTGAATGTCAAGTATCATTTCCTTAGACCATGAGATTGTGCAACTCCCGGATACCGTAGGAGTGCCTTGGGTGTGCCAAACGTCACAACGTAACTGGGTGACTATAAAGGTACATTACAGGTATCTCCGAAAGTGTCTGTTGGGTTGGCACAAATCGAGACTGGGATTTGTCACTCCGTATGACGGAGAGGTATCTCTGGGCCCACTCGGTAATGCATCATCATAATGAGCTCAATGTGATCAAGTGGCTGATCACGGGATCATGCATTACGGTACGAGTAAAGTGGCTTGCCGGTAACGAGACTAAAAAAGGTATTGGGATACCGACGATCGAGTCTCGGGCAAGTAACGTACCGATTGACAAAGGGAATTGTATACGGATTGATTGAATCCTCGACATCGTGGTTCATCCGATGAGATCATCGAGGAGCATGTGGGAGCCAACATGGGTATCCAGATCCCGCTGTTGGTTATTGACCGGAGAGTCATCTCGGTCATGTCCGCATGTCTCCCGATGCAACACACGTGGTTCTAGTCCTGGCTGGCACGGTGTTTCTGTGTGGCTTGTGGTGCTACGACGGAGTGTGATGTGGTGGTGCAGGCACACAAGGGGCTCAGTGGCATGGATCTACCGTTGTAGGGTCATGCGATGCGCAATGAGGGACTACTGCTCGAGCGAAGCAAGCCATGGAGCGGTCTAGTTCAATGGGGGATTTGGGTCCAAGCGCCCAGATCTGGCGGTTGTGATGGGGGACGTTGCGTACACAATGTCGGCCGGTGCCATGCGCTTAAGTAGGTTGTCACTCGGATGTGCTCCGGCGTGCTTCCTAAAAGCTGGGGCGGCGGCCATAGAGTGTCGATGTGGTGGCGCGGTGGACCATGTAGTAGCCTCACGTGTGGAGACCTATGGCTACAGGTGCAGCAGTTCTGGTCTCCATAGAGTACGGTGGATGCATCTGACGCATGGTTGCGGCTCGGAACCATGTTGGTTCTTGGCCTCGGGCGGCGCTCTTTTGTTCCTTGACGTCATGGCGCTCGACATGTCATAGCGGCTCGTGCTGCGTCCGGTGGCTCTGCGTTTGGATGACCGTTGGTGGATCTCGAGCCACGCGATGGAGGTTGGCCGCCGGTGGTCTAGGCGAGGTGCCGATGGCTGCTGCGGATCTTGGGGCTTCTTCATCGGTGGCAACTTCGATGGTGGTGGTGGTTGGTGGGCTTGCCAGAACCTGTGCAGGATGATGTGAGGTTGAGGTGGTGTGGGAGCTTGGGTGAAGACCCTGTCTCAGCTTTGTGTTGTGCCCAGTGATGGCAATGGCTATGACCATCATTGACCTTCTTGTAGGCATAACTGTTTTGATGTCACACCCCTCCCACGCGGATCGGGCCATCACGACCTCTCTGGGCGAAAAGATTGATCTTGTGTGACTCTGGCCACACCTTGGTGTCGTATTCATCCCACACGCTTCGTCTTAGGAGTTCGGCATCGGCAAGTAGGACCGGTGGATGACGAGGTTGTGGCGTCCAAGCTTCTGTGACAACAATGATGACGGGAGAGATGTGAACAACGCAATAATGTTTTCAGTAGTCGGCTCTTTTTCGACGTGTCTGCGGGATTGCTTCGATTTGTTTATTGCTGTGAAGTCAAAGTTGCGGTAGCGGGTCCATGTGGCATGCCTGGTTTGTCCTTCGTAGTTCTCCATCAAGTTTGGAGTACATTTTATGAGAAACCTAAAGATAATTACTTTTGATTTTTTTTCCCACTGAATACGTGTTGACAGTATTTTTTATATAAAATCTTTTATCAGGTACTCCCGATATTATTTCCCTCTTGCCACTTACTACCAAATTTTACGGCCCATCTTCAATCGGCCACGTACCCACGTCCTCCCATCCCTCACCCCTTTTCCCTTTGAAACCTCCCACGCTGCATCTTCTCTTCTTGCTTCCCCGCCGCCATGCGCCAACCCCGCCGTCACCCATCGACCCGGCTGCGGCGCTGCACACTTCAACCCTCGTTGCCCTCCCTAGTCTAGCAACATCACCTGCTCCCTTCAACTCCCGTCTCGGTCTTTGTGGCCCTCAGATCTAGCAGCCCTCGGCCACGACGTTGTCAGATCTGGTCAGCTTGGCCTCGTTGCCCCAACCAATAGGTGCTCGACACCGCTCCTCAGGACCGCGACGGTCTTCTTCGTCAGCTCTATATTCCTCCACCTCCTACGCCATGTATCGGCCTTCTGCCCTTTCTTGAAGCTCCTCCTCATCCAAGTGGCCACCTGATGTTGCCTGGTGGGCCACGCTCACTCGCGCCTTTGCCTGCCAGTACTAGGTTTGGTCGCCACTTCCTTTGCGCAATTCGTCGAGTAGGTCATCTGTGTGGCGTATGTGTGCTGTTTTAGTGAATGGCTTGTTTTCTGGTGGTTGGGGTTGCAGGATTTCTCTCGTGTCTTTCAAGTTGAATACCGGGGAGATGGAGGAGATGGTGCCATGGCGGGCTACTATGGTGGTGAGGTTCACGTTCTATAGTGAGGCCATTGTTGTTTGCATTTCTGTTTAGGTATATTTTTTGTTTGTATGATTGCTGAAAAACAAAGGCAAGTCTATTAGTTTGGAAAATAAAGTCAAGCCTATGTGTTGAAAAATAGTTCGATTAACTAGTAAGTAGCCATTTGGCGCCAGTGAGGTGAGATAGCTAGCTTGTGTTGATGCATGTATGTTGGATCAAGGGTAGCTAGTTGCAGCAGTTCGAACTAGTACTAGTACATAAGAGAAGAGACACTATGTCAGCATGTGCAATCATGATTGGGGTGTATACTTCATACTATTGTACTCCCTCCGTTCCTAAATATAAGTCTTTTTAAAGATTTCAACAAGTGACTACATACGAAGCAAAATAAATGAATGTATACTTTAAAATATGTCTACATACATCCCTAACTTGTAATCCATTTGAAATGTATAAAAAAACTTATATTTAGGAACGGAGGGAGTATAACTTAACTAGTAGTCCCTGCCCAGACAACTAATTTACATCGAAGAGGTCCTCCATTCATGTAGTGCATACACTCCTTGTTCTTTTTCCTTCAGTTTTGGTTTGTAGATGTACTTGTAAGTTTTTTCATCTCGCTTTTGCTTTTCATTTCAGTATTTTATATTTCTGTAACATTTAGCTCATGTTCCTAAAGCTGATGCATCCATTGACAAGTTAACATCATGTCCTATGTGTTCTTTCTCAATGACATAGAGCAGGGTAGAGCAGGGGTTCTTACTTGTTGTTCTTATACGCACTATGTTATCATGCAGGTGGCAGTTGGGCCTATCTGAAGAGCAATAATGTAATGCTTTTGAGCCTAGGCACATGAAGTCCTATTTGAAAGGGGGCGAGATGATGTTTGTCAACACGAAACTGAAAAGGTTGGCCCATCATCTCTTAGCCACACGTCCCATCTAGTTATGCGCCAATTTAGTTCTAGACAACATGTGCATGGACAAACATATATACGAAAATACATGTATCTTCATCACTAGCATTGAGTTCTAAACTTCTGATAAGAACACTACCCTGTCAATCGACTTCCTTGTTTTGAGACCTTCCTTTTTTATTTGAGATTGTTGTGTCTGAGACGTACTGACCACTTGGCCAGCGTACAATGGCTTTGAAGATCATGCTACAGATAACTTGCTCCGGGACCTACTCTTTTTTATTTTAGCTGATTTCTTAGCTTACCACATTGCATAGGTGGTACTACTGTACTATATATATAATGTATGCACCTGCTTGTGCCCTATTTTCCTAGATGTGGCTCATAATTGAGATATCTATCTATGGACTAGCTGTTTTCTTCACATTAAATCCATCTTAATCAAGGTGCCAGGGGTAAAATTTTGTTGAACTCATATAGGATTTTTTTTACCTGTATCACATCGCCATCTTGGTCTAACAATAGCACATGTGGATTCTGGAGATATGATTAATACATGTAATTAGAAAATTGCCATGTGCTTGGAATTATATGAATGTTACAAGTAATTCGAAAAGCATGATGTGCTCTGAACCATTGCAAACTTACTATGAAATTGAAATCAGTGTGGTTTATTGGTAGAATATTGCTTTAGTGTACATGGCAACCTGTAGTCCTCAATCTTTATTATTTTGAGTATGTGTTCCTGCTTATTCATGTTACCCTGAAAATTGCATGTGAAGGATCAAAAGGTAAATATGTAGTCATACTGCTATATAGCAGCTAACTAGTCAGTTAGAAGATCTAAGTTTTGTCATTGTATGCTCAATTAAACTTCAACTACATTACATCATTTTCATCTCCCTTACAACGAGTCTAATCATTTCTTAGGAATGTGAAACAGCACTAGAAGAGTCGTGATCTATGGCAAGGGTGATGATGTCTATGGCGATGATTGTCATGATCTATATGGCGATGAGCGTTATGATCCATATGGTGATGAAGGGTGATGAGTCTAATGATCTTTCTTCAGGACATGCAACAAAGTGAACTTCTAAAGTTTTGGTCAATTTTAGTTTAGGCATAATGCTTCGAGCATTATATATTAGTTACTATTCTGTTTTGCATTTCAAACTTCCTAGATAGATCATGATGACAAATGTAATCTGGATGCGCGTCATTAGGGTTATGATATTTTGAAAGTTGCGCTAAATATAATATATGTTACTTGGTCATGTGTCGTTGTGCAATTATGAGATACTCCCTTCGTCCCAAAATGTAAGATGTTTTTTGACACTATCATAGTGTAAAAAACATCTTACATTTTGGGATGGGGTAGTATATTTGAAGTGGAAAGCACCTTGAGGGGTGACTAATGGCCTGCGATACAACAAACATCTCAAGTACAGAGACTTCACTCTCGGTGAATCTCTATATTGATGGTCTTTGTTGGGCTCTCAACCATAGGAATCCCCGAAGGGGTGTATACATAGTCGGCTATCATAATAGCTTTCGGTTTCATTATCCTCTCGGTTATAACAATCCCTGAAGGATTCCGTTCTCCTCTTGGTTATAACAAACCCTGAAGGGTCAAATATACCATCATCTATTGCGAAAGCCAATGGGAAGTAATAACAGTCAGAAAAATAAATACCCGACGGGGAACTGTCAGCTATAAGTGTCGTCAAGTTTATGTGAAGCGGCTGGCGACCAAAACGTGCCCGGCGGCTCACCGTCAGCTAATTACCCTAGGAGAAGGTATTATCCAACAGTATCGTCGGCTATGAGTGTAATGGCCGACCAAGCATAGCCGACGGGAGATTGCCGACGGTGTACCGTCAGTTATATGGAAATCCGACGGTGAAGTGAAATATCCGATGGTAATTTGACCCTCGGTTATAATGAAAAATCTAGTAGTGTTCACTCCAGATGATCGCCTGCTGCACCTGAAAATTTTGAAGATACTCTCCGATGTTTCCACGATACCCTGACGGGTTGAACTTATGCCTTCCTTATTATGTGTGAACTCGAAAGTTTTCACGAGTCATACTCTTCTGGTATTTTGCTGAATAAAATTTCTACACTACAACTTCATCAAAAGCGAGAAGTAAAATTAAAGTTTATGCATGGAAGAAGTGGGAGTCAACCTTGAGCCTTTGCGTTCATGCCCATGGACCCGATGTGAAACTTATCGTCGAAGCTTCTTGTAAATGATATTAATCCCCTTGTTATAAGTTCGTCCTGTATCTATGTTTGATCCTTTGCAATCATGGTTCCGACCATGATTGTTCTCATTTGATTCTATTTCTCAGACAAGTTAAAGTACTTGCCTTCTGCAGATCAGTACGCCTTCCTAGCCTTTATTTTGATCTACCTTCGAGTATTACCCCCTGGTATCTCGAGGATATCAACCCATTGCACTTCATCTTATGAATTTCTGATGAAGTAGTACCTTTGCCCGTCATAATCACTCCACGGGTTCTGGTTTGTCATCAATCGAGAATGTCGATAAGTGAATCAATTCCGCACCCTAATTCAATAACTCTAAGTAATCTTCATTGCTTATGAGTTTATTAATCCTTCAAGTCATTCCTAGCCTGATCGGCTATATCATTATCGTGCAACTTTTTAACTTTGCTACCTGGTCCTTCTTCCCGGAGCACAACTTTTCAACGATGAGCTAAGCTTACGTCGACTTTCCTCGTCTTATCATTTCGCCTGGTACAACAAGCTTGATTCCGAGTTTGTGACGTACCCGTGGTTCCAATAACTTTCGCTTCATCATTCCTTTGACTTGATGTCATCGCTGATCGATTACACCTTCATGAAATCTCTCGACAATTGTGTCGTGATCATCATCAACATTTTGAGCTCGTCCAGGATATCAATCGAATTCATGATGGGAAATACCATCCTTGCCCCTCGATGGTTTGTGTAATCATCGACAACATTCTTGCCTCCCCCCAACACAAACTTGTTCATGTTTTGTGTTGTACCTTGATTTCCTTACTATCTAGCTTAGGTTGTGTTCTACCTTGTAGTATTACTGTCTGCTATATCAAGAATGTTGTGAGGATTGCTCCACCTCTTAAGAATTCTTGTTATAGTGATGCTTCTCACCATCACCATTCTTTCTTGGTGCTCGTGTTGATTCCAATAGGGGTACCAACAAGTGAACGGTGCTGTTTGAATTCTGCCTTTCTAGCAACCCTATTGCTTTGAGGTAAATGGTCGATATTTCATTCTTAGACCATTGGTTATCGAACCATCACACTAACATTGATCATGCTACTTAAGCCCATATTTCGGGTGCACCTTTCAACCAATGTTTAACCGAGTATGTTTTCCTCGAGCATACATCATTATATCATTTGATCTGACTAATGTTATCTCCTTGTTCACATAATTGTGGAAACCCATCTTTTGGAAGTCTCGATGAATTGTGCTGAGTTTATCAGCTACCTCCTCATCCTCTTCTTGGTTTAATGATGAACTCTTGTGTCGAAACTCGCTCCCATAGTTCATTTCTCGAAAATCTTACATTGTCGTCTCGACAAATTGTTTGGCACATTTTCTTCTTAGGCATCCTGAGTCTGAGGTATCCTAACACCGATTAGATCTGAATCTCAGTCAGATATGATGGTTGGAACATTTTTCCAAGAGTTATGACACTGGTCTTTTATGACCCGGTAAGGTGATGGCATGCCGAGCACACCTGGCCGGAGGACCTACTGTTATAAGTTTCCTTTTTAACAAGGTTATCCATTCTTCCATGAGGAAATTGTAAGACCTATTCTATGAGATGTTCCGGATGGGTCCTTCGTGTATCCAGAGTTTGAACTTTGCTTGAAGACCATGTCAATGCTAACTTGAAGCATGACTGTGGTATTCCGAATATCAACACGAACATTTGGAGCGAACTGCTAAACGCTTCTTGATCTATTGTCCAAACACCGTTGTATGGGTAATATCCTAATTCTTTGCTCGCCCCTTTATTTAAATGCTTTTGCACTTAATGTCCTATCGTTTATATGCTCCGCTTTTCTTTGGGAAGGATATACTCCCAATTCTTGTGTGAAACACATTTTCCTTTCCATTGGTTGTTTAACCTTTCTTGTGGTCTATATGACCTAAGCAATATTAATAATTATCTTCCTATGAAAACACCTCGGTATACAACTCTGTCAGTGTGGCCCTGTTATTACTATTGATGACATTCCGGTAACCGCTGATGGACGAGAACTTGCCTAATGGTCCGCCTCGTTCCAACGAGCAGGAAAATGGTTCTCTTTGTCCCTCACCCTTGGTACCAACGTTGATGCCAACATAAAGGACATGCTATCCTATGACATGCCTTGCTATCATATCCGTGCAAGATGTCACCTCTCTCCCTACCCCTGAACACACAAGGTGGGCCCATAACCCACCGTTCCACGGGATCGAAACCTGACTCTCCTGTACAACCTTGATTCTGAAATATTCTTTGCGCTTGGCTTCGTTTGTAATTCGTGAGCTAACTTCCTTACCATGATTCATTCCGGTATCATAGGTAACATTCCTCATTGCTCTAAACCCCTTCATCACATGTTATAGGCATCAGCTTGATGCCTACCTGGTTGAAACTTGTTGAGCCTCCTTATAGCACTCTCAATTTGTTTCCCGGTGCTTCTAAGCTCTCCTTCCTTGAGATAATTAACGGATGCCAATCCTTTCAGACATTCGTCCTTATAGTTTTCCCCTTATACACTATTCATAAGTACGATGTAGTTTCTGAAGAAAGTATCAGGACTTCATCATGATGCCCTGATGCAGCAAATAGAAGACATCAACGTTATGGATCAACCTCTTCGATCAGAACAACCAAGACCGGGAACACTCGTTAGAATTTCGTAACCAGAACTTTTCCCCTCACTCCCCCTCTTAAATCTCGGGATGAGATTTCTTGTAGTAGAGGAGATTTGTAACACCCCGAGAATCATGCTACAGTAACTCCACACTAATGATGCCAAGTCATCATCATTATGCCCTAAGAAAAACAATTAAGAAATATTTCAACCCCAATTTCATTTGTTTATATAAATTCAAAATATTGATTGTCCAAACAGCAAAACAAAAGTGTCCAGAATATTGAAAAAATTCCCAAAGCTATTATAAAAATAAAACCAACATTAGTGATTTCCCAAGATTTACCCTAGCAACCAAAATAGTGGAACCGCAATAATTTAAATGACCTTTTCAATTTCTAATAATATTTAAACTCTACCAAATGCTCTGGAACTTTTTGAGCAACACTACACTATTGTGCATGTTTTATGTGGCAAGTACTATATTAAACAAAACTTTTTAGTATCCCAAAATAATACAAAATAGTAGCATAAATAAGAAAAACCGTAGAGGAAAAGTAAATGACCTAATCTACAGTACACTAGGCCCATGTGGGCTGGGAAAGGCCCAGCCCACCTCCCCCCCACTCATCCCCTTCCTTGTGCAGACACAGGGCGTGGCGGCCATCCACCGGCTCCCTTGCCAGCAGGGTGCACGCGCCGTCCATCCGCTACCTCCCCGCCGTCTATAAGACCATCCCGACGCCCTGGACGAACCCTAGTCGTCCACCCCCTTTCCCCCGCGCTGTTTTCTTCCTCTCTCGCACATGCCTGAGCTCCGCCCGCCATGTCCATCGTCGTCCTCGTGTCCATCGTCCACCTCATCAGCTGAGGCCTCTGCAGTAGCTGCTTGTGCCCCGTCTACATCAACTTCGAGGAGCATCTCGAGCAGGAGATCACCTCAACGCAGGAATCGACGTCGTCTTCTACCTTCGGCCACCATCACGCCATCGACGATTGTCGTCGTTCTGCTGCTACTAAGCTTTCATCGGGCCATCGTGTGCCTCCGCGGTGAGCTTCCACTCGTTGCCCCCTCCCCTGAACTCGTCCTCCGTCTCCTGCTATCGCTACCATCTCCACCGTAGTTCGTCACCACTGTTGCACTTGCTGTCGTCACACAAGTAAACCAATTAGCATCAACTACAAGGAGTAATCAACACTACTAGCAACACACATGTACCAATCTGAGGTTTGGATACAAAGATTGGATACAAGAGATGAACTAGGGTTTGAGATGAGATGGTGCTAGTAAAGATGTTGATGGAGATTGACCCCCTCCTGATGAGAGGATCATTGGTGATGACGATGGTGATAATTTCCCCCTCCCGGAGGGAAGTTTCTCCGGCAGAACAGCTCTGTCGGAGCCCTAGATTGATTCCGCCAAGGTTCCGCCTCGTGGCGACGGAGTTTCGTCCCGTGAGCTAGCTTATGATTTTTTTCTTGGACGAAAGACCTCATATAGCAAAAGATGGGTGAGGGAGTCCTGGATTAGGGGGTGTTCGGATAGCCGAACTATACCTTCAGCAGGACTCCTGGACAATGAAGATACAAGATTGAAGACTCCATCCCGTGTCCGGAGGGTACTTTCCTTGGCGTGGAAGGCAAGCTTGGCGATAAGGATATGTAGATCTCCTACCATTGTAACCGACTTTGTGTAACCCTAACCCTCTCCGATGTCTATATAAACCGGAGGGTTTTAGTCCGTAGGACAACATACACAACAACAATCATACCATAGGCTAGCTTCTAGGGTTTAGCCTCTTCGATCTCGTGGTAGATCTACTCTTGTACTACCCATATCATCAATATTAATCAAGTAGGACGTAGGGTTTTACCTCCATCGAGAGGGCCCGAACCTGGGTAAAACTTCGTGTCCCTTGCCTCCTATTACCATCCGGCCTAGACGCACAGTTCGGGACCCCCTACCCGAGATCCGCCGGTTTTGACACCGACATTGGTGCTTTCATTGAGAGTTCCTCTATGTCGTCGCTGTCAGGCTTGATGGCTCCTACGATCATCAATGGCGATGCAGTCCAGGGTGAGACCTTCCTCCCCGGACAGATCTTCGTCTTTGGCGGCTTCGCACTGCGGGCCAATTCACTTGGCCATCTGGAGCAGATCGAAAGCTATGCCCCTGGCCGTCAGGTCAAATTTGGAAGTTTAAACTACACGCTGGCATCCGCGGGGACTTGATCTTCGACGGATTCGAGCCACTGTCGAGCGCACCGCACTATCACGACGAGCATGATCTAGCTCTGCCGCCGAACAATACCCTGGAGGCCGCACCCGCATCGGCTTCGACCCTTAATTCGGAGCCAACTGCACCGATCGAAGATGGGTGGTTGGACGCCGCCTCGGGGGCTGCGATCCCAACGGCGATCGAGCCGAACACCAGCCCCGCACTCTGCGAGATTCGTGACTCCGAGGAGTCGGACTCCTCTCCGGACTCCGAGCCCTCCGCGCCCCTGCCGATCGAATCCGATTGGGCGCCGATCATGGAGTTTACTGCCGCGGACATCTTTCAGCACTCGCCTTTCGGTGATATTCTGAAGACACTGAAGTCTCTCTCTTTATCAGGAGAGCCCTGGCCGGACTACGGTCAGCAAGGTTGGGATTCGGACGATGAAGAAATTCAAAGCCCACCCACCACCCACTTTGTAGCCACTGTCGACGATTTAACCGACATGCTCGACTTCGACTCCGAAGACATCGACGGTATGGACGCCGATGAAGGAGACGATGAAGAACCAGTGCCTATCACGCCCTGGAAAGCCACCTCGTCATATGACATATACATGGTGGACACCCCAAAAGAAGGACATGGCGATGGAACAGCAGAGGATGACCCCTCCAAGAAACAGCCAAAGCGTCAGCGTCAGCGGCGCCGCTCAAAATCCCGCCAAAACAAATACGGTGATTCCAGCACGGGATATAATAATACTCCGGAAAGTGCCGAAGAAAACCCCCTCTAGCAAGATTTAGCACAGGAGGATGGAGAAACCAGCCCTCATGAGAGAGCGGCAGACAGAGAGGTTGAGGACGATAATTATATGCCTCCCTCCGAAGACGAGGCAAGCCTCGACGACGACGAATTCGTCGTGCCAGAGGATCCCGTCGAGCAAGAGCATTTTCAGCGCATGCTTATGGCCACGGCAAGAAGCCTCAAGAAAAAACAGCAATAGCTTAGAGCTGATCAAGATTTGCTAGTCGACAGATGGACTGAAGTCCTTGCGGCCGAAGATCATAAACTCGAACGCCCCTCCAAGAGCTACCCAAAGCGCAGGTTGCTACCCCGATTAGAGGAGGAAGCACTTGATGCGGCCGACCGGCCACCTCGTGGCCGCGACAGAGAGGCCTCTCGGCCCTCCACTCAAGCCGCACCCCATACCAAGGCACGGGAATATGCGCCGGACTTACGAGATATGTTGGAGGACAAGGCAAGGCAAACAAGATCGATCTATGGATCGCGTGGGCGCCCCACGGCTCAAGACGGTATCCGTCACGCCGGCCACAAATTCGGCAGGGCCGAACACAGTAGACAAAGCTCATTGGAGCTACGTCGTGATATAGCCCAGTACAGAGGCGCCGCACACCCACTATGCTTCACAGACGAAATAATGGATCATCAAATCCCCGAGGGTTTCAAACCCGTAAACATCGAATCATATGATGGCACAACAGATCCTGCGGTATGGATCGAGGATTATCTCCTTCACATCCACATGGCCCGCGGCGATGATTTCCACGCCATCAAATACCTCCCACTCAAGCTTAAAGGACCAGCTCGGCATTGGCTTAACAGCTTGCCAACAGGATCAATCAGTTGTTGGGAGGACCTGGAAGCCGCATTCCTCGACAATTTCTAGGGCACTTATGTGCGACCCCCAGACGCCGATGACCTAAGTCACGTAATTCAGCAGCCAGAGGAATCGGCCAGGCAATTCTGGACACGGTTCCTAACAAAGAAAAATCAAATAGTCGACTGTCCGGACGCTGAGGCCCTAGCAGCCTTCAAGCACAATATCCGTGACGAGTGGCTTGCCCGGCACCTTGGACAGGAAAAGCCGAAGTCCATGGCAGCACTCACGACACTCATGACCCGCTTTTGCACGGGAGAAGACAGCTGGCTTGCTCGTAGTAACAACATGACCAAGAACCCTGGTAACTCGGATACCAGGGACAGTAGTGGCAGGTCGTGTCGTAACAAACAGAAGTGCCGCATTAACAGCGATAATGCTGAGGATACGGAAGTTAATGCCGGATTCAGAGGCTCTAAATCTGGTCAGCGGAAAAAGCCATCCAAAGGGAATCCTAGGGGCCCGTCCAGTTTGGACCGAATACTCGACCGCTTGTGCCAGATACATGGCACCCCCAAAAAGCCGGCCAATCACACCAACAAGGATTGTTGGGTGTTCAAGCAGGCAGGCAAGTTAAATGCCGAAAATGAAGACAAGGGGCTGCATAGCGATGACGACGAGGAGCCCCGGCCGCCGGACAACAGTGGACAGAAGGGCTTTCCCCCACAAGTGCGGACGGTGAACATGATATACGCAACCCACATCCCCAAAAGGGAGCGGAAGCGCGCGTTAAGGGACGTATACGCGGTAGAGCCAGTCGCCCCAAAGTTCAACCCATGGTCCTCCTGCCCGATCACCTTTGATTGAAGGGACCATCCCACTAGCATCCGTCATGGCGGATTTGCTGCATTGGTTCTAGACCCATTTATTGACGGATTTCATCTCACTAGAGTCCTTATGGACGGCGGCAGCAGCCTGAACCTGCTTTACCAGGATACAGTGCGGAAAATGGGCATAGATCCCTCGAGGATCAAGCCCACCAAAACGATATTTAAAGGCGTAATACCAGGTGTAGAGGCCAACTGTACAGGCTCAGTCACACTTGAAGTGGTCTTCGGATCTCCGGATAATTTCCGAAGCGAGGAGTTAATCTTCGACATAGTCCCGTTCCGCAGTGGTTATCACGCACTGCTCGGGCGAACCGCATTCGCCAAGTTCAATGCAGTACCGCACTACGCATACCTTAAACTCAAGATGACAGGCCCTCGAGGAGTAATTACGGTCAATGGAAACATCAAACGCTCCCTCCGAACGGAGAAGCACACGGCGGCCCTTGCAGCGGAAGTACAAAGCAGCCTCTCCAGGCAGTTCTCCAGTCCGGCCATTAAACGACCGGACACCGTCAAGCGCGCCCGGAGTAACCTACAACAAGACCGCCTGGCATGATCCGAGCAGGCGTAGCAATGCGGCCCCAAACCCAGCCCTCGCAAAAATGCGACACCAGTACTTCGCGTACATAACTACGCTCTAGAAATACCATGGGTACAGGGGAAGGGGCACCATCACGGCACGCCCGAAACACGGCTTAAACCGCACCAGGGGCTGCCGATTTTTTAATTTTCTCTTACTTTCAGGACTCCATTCTTCGGAAGGCCTATTCGGCAGTTCAATTGCCGCACAAACGATGCAAGAATCAGAGAAGCAGACAAGTCGCGTCGCATTACGGAACTCCCATGTGGTCTCTATCACGAGCAGTATACCTGTTTCGCATATCATTCCGCAGCCTGCCCCTGGAGCGGACATGTTAAATAGTCCAACCTTTTGTTTATCGCATTATTTGTATCGTTCTGCTTTGATCGCAGCCCTTTTTAATAAACAATGCATAGCTTTTGTCTATTTTTGCATTACTCTTTTCTTCTTTATATATATATATGTTCCTTAACGACATGTTGCACCCGTAAACGTTAGTATGGCCAAAATACGCCAGGGGCTTTAGTACCCCTCAATATGGTGTGAGAAGTCTGAACACTTTAACAAGTGTGGCACCCCGAACTTATAGCATTATATGCATCGGCTCCGAATCATGTCTTGGGTCAATAGTTGGGTTTGCCCGGCTCCTATGTTTTGGTGCCTTACGTTCCACTATATCGGCTAAGGTAGCACTTGGAGAACCACTGTGATTGTGCCCCGGTTGAGCTGGGTCGAGCACCTCAGTGGAGAAAGCTAAAACTGACTGTCATGATGAAGCGAGAGCTGGTCGCTGTTCGAGAGATTTTTCGAGTCCCTAAAGACTTATGCCGCTTAGAGCGAGGAGTCGGCTATGTCCGGCCAAGGCGTGGATAGCGCCCCAAACTCGGTCTTCCGAATACCAGGGGCTTCGCCGAAATTTAAAATTATAGAATTCTATGGCTAAGTGAGAGTGTTCACGCATTATAGTCTGATTGCCTTGTTCGTTGGGCTGAGCGCCTCCCTCGAAGGACCCAAACATGGGAAAAAGAGCGCTCAGGTTTATCCCCGAACACCCCAGCACTAGCGGCACGGGGGCAGAAGCCGACGACTCGCCATCTCTCGGAATTGATAAACAGCTGCACAGAAGGTAATATTTTAAATTCCAACAGCATTGCTTAGCGCATATGAACAAGTTTTCAGCGCACAGGACAAAACGAGCGAGTTTTACTCAAAAAATACATCCTTGGAACATTCATCCGCCATAAGGCAGGCACCCTTCAGAACATCCTTATAGTAATTCTCGGGCTTGCGATGCTCTTTCCCCGGCGGTGGCCCATCCTTCACAAGCTTCTCAGCATCCAGCTTGCCCCAGTGCACCTTAGCACGGGCAAGGGCCCTACGGGCACCTTCAATGCAGACGGAGCGCTTGATGACTTCGAGCCTTGGACAGGCCTCCACCAGCCGTCGCACCAGCCCGAAATAGCTCCCAGGCAGAGCCTCTCCAGGCCACAGCCGAACTAGGAGGCCCTTCACGGCCTGTTCGGCCGCCTTGTGGAGCTCGACCAGTTACTTCAGCTGGTCGCTCGGGGGCACGGAGTGTCCGGCCTCAGCATACTAAGACCAGAACACCTTCTCTGTCGAGCTGCCCTCCTCGGCTCGATAGAATGCGGCGGCATCAGACACACTCCGGGGAAGATCTGCGAACGCTCCTGGAGAGCTCCGGATTCGGGTAAGTAACAAGTAACTCACGTTTATGTGTTTGCTTTGCATAAAGAATGCCTTAGCCGCTGCTATCTTCTTCACCTCATCCAACTCCTGGAGGGTCTTCTGGGATTCGGCCTTGGCAGACTTGGCATTTTCAATAGCCGCCGCGAGCTCGGACACTCGCGTCTTCGAGTCAAGCTCCAAACTCTCATGTTTTTTCATGAGAACCTGGAGCTCTTGCCGCACCTTGCCAACCTGGGCATCATACTTCTCCCTCTCGGTGCGCTCCGTGGCCGCCTTCTTCTCGGCCTCGAGCAACGCTTGCTTAAGGGTCGCCACCTCAGACGTGGCCCCTACAATAGCCACGATAATCCTATCATTTTTTTGCAATTGCACCTTTTTATATATATTTAAATAAGGTATTTCTTACCTTCATTGTCCTCGAGCTGCTTCTTGGCACGCCCGAGCTCTTGCTCAGACCACTCGAGGTTCTGCCTTAGCGTGTCCACTTCCGCAGTCAGTGCGGCGGACGCAAGCAGAGAAGCCTGCATATGCATATTGACTCCTTTTTGTTAGACTCCTGCGAATTTTATTTGATCCTCTATTCGGCTTTTCTTCCCGAACGCCCAACAGAGCATCAGGGGCTACTGTCTATGAGGTAATATTATTTACACATTCTTTACTTACCTCAAAGCCTGTTAAAAGGCTAGTACAAGCTTCAGTCAGTCCGTTCTTGGCGGACTAAACCTTCTGGACCACCGCACTCATAATGGTGCGGTGCTCTTCGTTGATGGAGGTGCCTTGGAGCGTCTCCAACAGATTGTCCGGCGCCTTCGGTTGGACAGGGGTCACCGGCACGGTGGGCTTGCTCCTCTTGGAAGGAGGTCCCTCGCCGGACTCTGGAACCTTTGAAGGTTCCGGAGCGGTGTCCGGCCTAGAGCCGGACTTGGAGCCCTAGGGGGTTTCATCTCCTTTACTCCTGGAGTCTGGGAGGTCGCCTTGCGGCGCCTCCAGGACCACCTCCTCCCGGCTTGGAACCTGTTGGGACAACACTTCAGTGTCGTCCGTAGGGTGGGGGGAGGAAGCCGTCGGAAGCGAGTTCACATCCGATGAGTCCAGTGAGCCGCTCGATGACGCGTCGAGCCGGTCTTTGGGTGGGCTGCATAAACATATTCGACATAAGGGAAAGTTGTGCAATAAACGAATACTATGAATTAATCTGGTATCCGGATACTTACGATTTTGCCAGGGGCTTGGCCCTGGACGGCCACTCCTCTCCGCCGTCGTCGGCGTCGGTGGAGTAGTCCGAAGGAAGGGTTTTCCCCTTCTTGGACCCCCCGGCCTCCCCAGAGAGGGCGGCCTTCCTTTTCTTCTCTCCTCCCGCTGGAGGGGGAGAGGTCTCTTCTTCTTCCTCCTCGTCTTCACGGGAGGAATGCGCCTCGGAACCGTCGGATGATGGATCCGACACCTCCTGGCGCCGGGCACTCTTTCGAGTCCCCGTGGCCTTTTTCACGGCCTTCTTCTCTGGCACCACATAGGGTGCCGGAACCAGCAGCTTCGCCAAGCGAGCGTCCGCTGGGCCTTCGGGCAAAGGAGCCGGACAGTTGATCTGTCCGGACGTCACCTGCCAATCCTGTCAAAGGTAAGGGAGCTTAGATCCCGCATAGAGTCAAACTATGAAAAACTGATACCCTATAAAAGCAAAAAAACAGCTTACTGCATGAGCGTGACGCTGCATACTGAATCCGCGATCCTCGGTAGCGGATGCGGGGGCCTCGGCGCCCTTGAAAAGCACCTTCCAGGCATCTTCGTACGTCATGTAGAAGAGCCTGCTCAGAGTTTGGTGCCGCGCCGGGTCGAACTCCCACAGGTTGAAAGCCCGTTGTTGACACAGGAGGATCAGGCGGATGAGCATAACCTGGACTACGTTGACAAGTTTGAGCTTCTTGTCCACCAGGGTTTGGATGCATGTTTGGAGTCCGGTCAGCTCTCCTTCTTTACCCCACGATAGGCCCGTCTCCTTTCAGGAGGTGAGCCGCGTAGGGGGTCCGGATCGAAACTCGGGGCCTGCAACCCATTCGGGGTTGCACGGCTCGGTGATATAAAACCACCCCGATTGCCACCCCTTCAGGGTCTCCACAAAGGAGCCCTCGAGCCATAAGACGTTGGCCATCTTGCCCACCATGGCGCCTCTGCACTCCGCCTGGTTGCCGCGCACCACCTTCGGCTTGACATTGAAAGTCTTGAGTCATAGGCTGAAATGGGGGCGGATGCGGAGGAAAGCCTCGCACACGATGATAAACGCCGAGATGTTGAGGACAAAGTTCGGGGCCAGATCGTGGAAATCCAGGCCATAGTAGAACATGAGCCCCCGGACAAATGGGTGAAGAGGGAAGCCCAGTCCGCAGAAGAAATGGGGGAGGAACACTACCCTCTCATGGGGCCTAGGGGTGGGGATAAGCTGCCCCTTTTCGGGAAGCTGGTACGCGATGTCGTTAGACAGGTATTCGGCCTTCCTCAGCTTTTTGATGTGTCCCTCCGTGACGGAGGAGACCATCCACTTGCCTCCCGCTCCGGACATGGCTGGAGAAGGTTGAGGTGGGAGTGCGGACTTGGGCGCTGGAGCTCGAGTGCACGAGAATGGATAGGCAAAGGAGGAAGAAGGCGTAGGTGAAAGGGTGGATCCTTATCCCCTTATATGGGTGGACGCAACTACGTGTCTCCACCAGCCTGGTAAAACTCGTTTATCTCCAAGCGCCGTAATCAATGGCGCGGTTGGGTTACCCACGCCCGTATTGATGAGAATCCCGGAATAAGGGGACACGATCTCTGCTTTAATAAGACGTGCCAAGGAAACTGCCTCGCATGATGCGCTGAGGTGGGATAATAAAACGACTCGGATGAAGGCTTGGCCATGGTGTGTCACACTACGGAATACGTCAGCAGATTAGATTTGTGTAAATGTTATTCTCTCTATGGCAATATGTGGAAACTTATTTTGCAGAGCCGGACACTATCTTTGTGTTCAAAATCTTCTATGAAGTACTTGGAGGATGAACCCGCCTTGCAATGCCGAAGACAATCTACGTGCCGGACTCGTCATCATTGAAGCCTGGTTCAGGGGCTACTGAGGGAGTCCTGGATTAGGGGGTGTTCGGATAGCCGGACTATACCCTCAGCCGGACTCCTGGACAATGAAGATACAAGATTGAAGACTTCGTCCCGTGTCCGGAGGGGACTTTCCTTAGCGTGGAAGGCAAGCTTGGTGATACGGATATGTAGATCTCCTACCATTGTAACCGACTTTGTGTAACCCTAACCCTCTCCGGTGTCTATATAAACCGGAGGATTTTAGTCCGTAGGACAACATACACAACAACAATCATACCATAGGCTAGCTTCTAGGGTTTAGCCTCTCCGATCTCGTGGTAGATCTACTCTTGTACTACCCATATCATCAATATTAATCAAGCAGGACGTAGGGTTTTACCTCCATCGAGAAGGCCCGAACCTGGGTAAAACTTTGTGTCCCTCGCCTCCTGTTACCATCCAGCCTAGACGCACAGTTCGGGACCCCCTACCCGAGATCCGCCGGTTTTGACACCGACAATGGGCATCAGAGGGCCACCAGTGGGCCCACGAGGCAGGGGGCACGCCCAGGGGGGTAGGGCGCGCCCCCCACCCTCATGGCCAGGGTGTGCGCCCCTTCTGGTGCTTTCTCCGCTCATTATTTTTTATTAATTCCAAAAATGACTCCCGTGAAGTTTCAGGACTTTTGGAACTGTGCAGAATAGGTCTCTAATATTTGCTCCTTTTCCAGCCCAGAATCCCAGCTGCCGGCATTCTCCCTCTTCATGTAAACCTTGTAAAATAAGAGAGAATAGACATAAGTATTGTGACATAATGTGTAATAATAGCCCATAATGCAATAAATATCGATATAAAAGCATGATGCAAAATGGACGTATCACTTGGACAATAAGTACTTGGAGGATGAACCCGCCTTGCAATGCCGAAGACAATCTATGCGCCGGACTCGTCGTCATTGAAGCCTGGTTCAGGGGCTACTAAGGGAGTCCTGGATTAGGGGGTGTTCGGATAGCCGGACTATACCCTCAGCCGGACTCCTGGACAATGAAGATACAAGATTGAAGACTTCGTCCCGTGTCCGAAGGGGACTTTCCTTGGCGTGGAAGGCAAGCTTGGCGATACGGATATGTAGATCTCCTACCATTGTAACCGACTTTGTGTAACCCTAACCCTCTCCGGTATCTATATAAACCGGAGGGTTTTAGTCCGTAGGACAACATACACAACAACAATCATACCATAGGCTAGCTTCTAGGGTTTAGCCTCTCCGATCTCGTGGTAGATCTACTCTTGTACTACCCATATCATCAATATTAATCAAGCAGGACGTAGGGTTTTACCTCCATCGAGAAGGCCCGAACCTGGATAAAACTTCGTGTCCCTTGCCTCCTGTTACCATCCGGCCTAGACGCATAGTTCGGGACCCCCTACCCGAGATCCGCCGGTTTTGACACCGACAATGGGCATCAGAGGGCCACCAGTGGGCCCACGAGGCAGGGGGCACGCCCAGGGGGGTAGAGCGCGCCCCCCACCCTCGTGGCCAGGGTGTGGGCCCCTTCTGGTGCTTTCTCCGCTCATTATTTTTTATTAATTCCAAAAATGACTCCCGTGAAGTTTCAGGACTTTTGGAACCGTGCAGAATAGGTCTCTAATATTTGCTCCTTTTCCAGCCCAGAATCCCAGCTGCCGGCATTCTCCCTCTTCATGTAAACCTTGTAAAATAAGAGAGAATAGACATAAGTATTGTGACATAATGTGTAATAACAGCCCATAATGCAATAAATATCGATATAAAAGCATGATGCAAAATGGACGTATCACTTGGACAGTCCGCAACGCTTAAAGAACCACCGTGGTCATCGGTTCCGGGGTTTTTTTTGTCCGACCACTGGTCCGGTCCTGTCTTTTAAACTATTTCGAATCCCGCAACTACACATCCTTTGTGTTTTTTGAAAAAAAACAAATAAAGGAAACATTTGCCATAGATATGTCCACAGCAAATGACTCAAGAGAGTTGACATGGCGTTGGTCGTGCATCAAGATCCGTGTGATAGGCAGGGAAGGCGTTCGCCAGGGTTGGGCTCCTAGCGAACGTTCGCCAAATAGTACTTTCGTAAAAAATCGAAGTCCGAAGGGTTGTTGAAACTGACATTGTCCTATTTTTAGTCGGACTTGGACTTGACTCCGACTCTGACCAGTGACCACGCTCTTATATACTCTGGTTGGATCGAGAGAAGGGAGTTGCACCATCGATAACGAGCTGATGGCGGCGGCAGCGGCGGCGCTAGAAGACCGGAGCTGCGTGATCCTGGCCACGAACGACTACAGTAGCCACACGTACACGCTGTACCACATCGACGTGGCACCGTTCTTCTCCCACCCCGACCCAGACGATGAGGCCATGGACGACACCCCCCTGCCTCCCGCGTCCGCGCGCTTCGACAAGCCGGCATTCCCGGGGAACTGCTTCGTCAACTTCCACCTTCTCCGCGGAGGCGCCATCTATGGCGGCGGCGACATCAAGGTCGTGTCCACCGACGGCAAGCGCCGTTCGTCATCTACGACGTCGCCTGCCGCGCCGTCCGTGGCGGACCGGTGATGCGCGCTCGCAAGGGCCGCCCGATCTCCACCTCCGTCGGGGAAGGCCTCTTCGTCCTCGAACTCATACCCGACAAGGGCAAGGGCTGCTTCGAGGCCCTCCGGTACGACAGGCTCCAGGAGGACTGGTTCTGGCACAGCCTCCCGCCACTAGTAGAAAAAGGGCCATTTGTCCCGGTTCATAAGGCCCATCTGTTCCGGTTGCGGAACCGAGACTAAAGGGTCGTTACTAATGCCCTTGGCCTTTAGTCCCGGTTCTTATACGAACCGGGACAGGTTGGCCTCCACGTGGCCGCTGTGGCGAGCCCAGGCAGGAGGGCCTTTAGTCCCGGTTGATGGCACCAACCGGGGCCAATATGCATCCACGCGTCAGCTGTTCAGGGGCTAGGGTTTTTTTTTTTCTGAAAGGGGGGTGGATTAGGGGGTTTTGTATGGTTAATTAAGGTGTTTCATATATTGTGTTAGGTAGCTAATTAATTAATAGAGAGAAGTGTCCTTTTTTATCTCCGTGCTTGGTCGATGCTACGTACTATACGTATAGAGAAGCCCTCGACACGCTAGCTAGTAAGAAAATGAAGGAAACCATTAAGTACAGAAGTTCGTCATGCATACCGAGAGAAGTGATCGACCTCTCCTTCTCCGAGACATTGGTCGAACAACAAGTTTTTGTATTATCTATCCGACGCTACTGGCTACATACATATACAATATGTACGATCTGTTACAATCCCCTAGCATCTGAAATCAAGTTCCACATGGTATTTGAAGGAAATATGCCCTAGAGGCAATAATAAAGTTATTATTTATTTCCTTATATCATGATAAAAGTTTATTATTCATGCTAGAATTGTATTAACCGGAAACATAATACATGTGTGAATACATAGACAAACAGAGTGTCACTAGTATGCCTCTACTTGACTAGCTCGTTAATCAAAGATGGTTATGTTTCCTAACCATGAACAAAGAGTTGTCATTTGATTAATGGGATCACATCATTAGTTGAATGATCTGATTGACATGACTCATTCCGTTAGCTTAGCACTTGATCGTTTAGTATGTTGCTATTGCTTTCTTCATGACTTATACATGTTCCTGTAACTATGAGATTATGCAACTCCCGTTTATCGGAGGAACACTTTGGGTACTACCAAACGTCACAACATAACTGGGTGATTATAAAGGAGTACTACAGGTGTCTCCAAAGGTAGATGTTGGGTTGGCATATTTCGAGATTACGATTTGTCACTCCGATTGTCGGAGAGGTATCTCTGGGCCCTCTCGGTAATGCACATCACTTAAGCCTTGCAAGCATTGCAATTAATGAGTTAGTTGCGGGATGATGTATTACGGAACGAGTAAAGAGACTTGCCGGTAACGAGATTGAACTAGGTATTGGAATACCGACGATCGAATCCCGGGCAAGTAACATACCGATGACAAAGGGAACAACGTATGTTGTTATGCGGTCTGACCGATAAAGATCTTCGTAGAATATGTAGGAGCCAATATGGGCATCCAGGTCCCGCTATTGGTTATTGACCGGAGACTTGTCTCGGTCATGTCTACATTGTTCTCGAACCCGTAGGGTCCGCGCGCTTAAGGTTTCGATGACAATTATATTATGAGTTTATGAGTTTTGATGTACCGAATGAGTTCGCAGTCCAGGATGAGATCGGGGACATGACGAGGAGTCTCGAAATGGTCGAGACGTAAAGATTGATATATTGGACGACTATATTCGGACATCGGAAAGGTTCCGAGTGATTCGGGTATTTTTCGGAGTACCGGGTAGTTACGGGAGAAGCAATGGGCCTTGATGGGCTTTAGTGGGAAGAGGAGAAAGGGCCAAGGGGCTGCTGTGCCCCCCCTCCCCTGTAGTCCGAATTGGACTAGGGAAAAGGGGGCCGGCCACCTCTCCTTCTCCTCCACTTCCTTTTCCCTTCCTCCCCTCTTGGTGGACTCCTACTAGGACTTGGAGTCCTAGTAGGACTCCACATCCTGGCCGCACCAACCTTGGCCGGCCTCCTCCTCCTCCATCCTTTATATACTGAGGCAAGGGGCACCCCAAAGACACAAGTTGATCCACGTGATCTATTCCTTAGCCGTGTGCGGCGCCCCCAGCCACCATAATCCTCGATAATACTGTAGCGGAGTTTAGGCGAAGCCCTGCTGCTGTAGTACATCAAGATCGTCACCACGCCGTCGTGCTGACGGAACTCTTCCCCGACACTTTGCTGGATCGGAGTCCGGGGATCGTCATCGAGCTGAACATGTGCTCGAACTCGGAGGTGCCGTAGTTTTTATACTTGATCGGTCGGATCGTGAAGACGTACGACTACATCAACCAAACGCTTCCGTTGTCGATCTACTAGGTATGTAGATCACACTCCCCC
>NC_041390.1:53775010-53786755 GCF_002162155.2 Triticum dicoccoides | reverse complement strand
CCCCCCCTCGTTGCTATGCATCACATGATCTTGCGTGTGCGTAGGAAATTTTTTGAAATTACTACGAAACCCAACAGTGGCATCCGAGCCTAGGTTTTATATGTTGATGTTATATGCACGAGTAGAACACAAGTGAGTTGTGGGCGATATAAGTCATACTGCCTACAAGCATGTCATACTTTGGTTCGGCGGTATTGTTGGATGAAGCGGCCCAGACCAACATTACGCGTACGCTTACGCGAGACCGGTTCTCTCAACGTGCTTTGCACAGAGGTGGCTTGTGGGTGACAGTTTCTCCAACTTTAGTTGAACCAAGTATGGCTACGCCTGGTCCTTGCGAAGGTTAAAACGGAGTCAAATTGACAAACTATCGTTGTGGTTTTGATGCGTAGGTGAGATTGGTTCTTACTTAAGCCCGTAGCAGCCACGTAAAACTTGCAACAACAAAGTAGAGGACGTCTAACTTGTTTTTGCAGGGCATGTTGTGATGTGATATGGTCAAGACATGATGCTGAATTTTATTGTATGAGATGATCATGTTTTGTAACCAAGTTATCGGCAACCGGCAGGAGCCATATGGTTGTCGCTTTATTGTATGCAATGCAATCGCAATGTAATGCTTTACTTTATCACTAAACGGTAGCGATAGTCGTGGAAGCACAAGCTTGGCGAGACGACAACGATGCTACGATGGAGATCAAGGTGTCACGCCGATGACGATGGTGATCACGACGGTGCTTCGGAGATGGAGATCACAAGCACAAGATGATGATGACCATATCATATCACTTATATTGATTGCATGTGATGTTTATCTTTTATGCATCTTATCTTGCTTTGATTGATGGTAGCATTATAAGATGATCTCTCACTAATTATCAAGAAGTGTTCTCCCTGAGTATGCACCGTTGCGAAAGTTCTTTGTGCTGAGACACCACGTGATGATCGGGTGTGATAGGTTCTACGTTCAAATACAACGGGTGCAAAACAGTTGCACACGCGGAATACTCAGGTTATACTTGACGAGCCAAGCATATACAGATATGGCCTCGGAACACGGAGACCGAAAGGTCGAGCGTGAATCATATAGTAGATATGATCAACATAGCGATGTTAACCAATGAAACTACTCCATCTCACGTGATGATCAGACATGGTTTAGTTGATTTGGATCACGTAATCACTTAGAGGATTAGAGGGATGTCTATCTAAGTGGGAGTTCTTAAGTAATATGATTAAATTGAACTTAAATTTATCATGAACTTAGTCCTGGTAGTATTTTGCAAATTATGTTGTAGATCAATAGCTCGCGCTGTTGCTTCCCTGTGTTTATTTTGATATGTTCCTAGAGAAAATTGTGTTGAAAGATGTTAGTAGCAATGATGCGGATTGGATCTGTGATCTGAGGTTTATCCTCATTGTTGCATAGAAGAATTATGTCCTTGATGCACCGCTAGGTGACAGACCTATTGCAGGAGCAGGTGCAGACGTTATGAATGTTTGGCTAGCTCAATATGATGACTACTTGATAGTTTAGTGCACCATGCTTAATGGCTTAGAATCGGGACTTCAAAGACGTTTTGAACGTCATGGAGCATATGAGATGTTCCAGGAGTTGAAGTTAATATTTCATGCAAATACCCGAGTTGAGAGATATGAAGTCTCCAACAAGTTCTATAGCTAAAAGATGGAGGAGAATCGCTCAACTAGTGAGCATGTGCTCAGATTGTCTGAGTACTACAATCGCTTGAATCAAGTGGGAGTTAATCTTCCAGATAAGATAGTGATTGACAGAATTCTCTAGTCACCATCACCAAGTTAGTAGAACTTCATGATGAACTATGATATGCAAGGGATAACGGAAACGATTCCCAAGCTCTTCGTAATGCGGAAATTGACGAAGGTAGAAATCGAGAAAAACATCAAGTGTTGATGGTAGACAAGACCACTAGTTTCAAGAAAAGGGCAGAGGGAAGAAGGGGAACTTCAAGAAGAACAGCAAGCAAGTTGCTGCTCAAGTGAAGAAGCCCAAGTCTGGTCCTAAGCCTGAGACTAAGTGTTTCTACTGCAAAGGGACTGGTCACTGGAAGCGGAACTACCCCAAGTGATTGGCAGATAAGAAGGATGGCAAAGTGAACATAAGTATATTTGATATACATGTTATTGATGTGTACTTTACTAGTGTTTATAGCAACCCCTCAGTATTTGATACTAGTTCAGTTGCTAAGATTAGTAACTCGAAACGGGAGTTGCAGAATAAACAGAGACTAGTTAAGGGTGAAGTGACGATGTGTGTTGGAAGTGGTTCCAAGATTGATATGATCATCATCGCACACTCCCTATACTTTCGGAATTAGTGTTGAACCTAAATAAGTGTTATTTGGTGTTTGCGTTGAGCATGAATATGAGTTGATCATGTTTATTGTAATACGGTTATTCATTTAAGTAAGAGAATAAATTGTTGTTCTGTTTACATGAATAAAACCTTATATGGTTACACACCCAATGAAAATAGTTTGTTGGATCTCGATCGTAGTGATACACATAATCATAATATTGAAACCAAGAGATGCAAAGTTAATAATGATAGTGCAACTTATTTGTGGCACTGCCGTTTAGGTCATACTGGTGTAAAACGCATGAAGAAACTCCATGCTGATGGAATTTTGGAATCACTTGATTATGAATCACTTGATGCTTGCGAACCATGCCTCATGGGCAAGATGACTAAGACTCCATTCTCCGGAGCGAGCAACTGACTTATTGGAAATAATACATACTGATGTATGCGGTCCGATGAGTGTTAAGGCTCACGGCATGTATCGTTATTTTCTGAACTTCACAGATGATTTGAGCAGATATGGGTATATCTACTTGATGAAATATAAGTCTGAAACATTTGAAAAGTTCAAAGAATTTCAGAGTGAAGTGGAAAATCATCGTGACAAGAAAATAAAGTTTCTACGATCTGATCGCGGAGACAAATATTTGAGTTACGAGTTTGGTCTTCAGTTAAAACAATGTGAAATAGTTTCACTACTCACGCCACCTGGAACACCACAGCATAATGGTGTGTCCGAACATCATAACCGTACTTTATTAGATATGGTGCGATCTATGATGTCTCATACCGATCTACCACTATCATTTTGGGGTTATGCATTAAAGACAGCTGCATTCATGTTTAAAAGGGCACCATCTAAGTCCGTTGAGACGACATAATCTGAACTGTGGTTTGGCAAGAAACCAAAGTTGTCGTTTCTTAAAGTTTGGGACTGCGATGCTTATGTGAAAAAGTTTCAACATGATAAGCTCGAACCCAAATCGGAGAAGTAAATCTTCATAGGATATCCAAAGGAAACTATTGGATACACCTTCTATCACAGATCTGAAGGCAGGACTTTTGTTGCTAAATTCGGAGTTTTTCTAGAGAAGGAGTTTCTCTCTCGAAAGAAGTGAGTGGGAGGAAAGTAGAACTTGATGAGGTAACTGTACCTGCTCCCTTATTGGAAAGTAGTTCATCACAGAAATCTGTTCCTGTGACTACTACACCAATTAGTGAGGAAGCTAATGATGATGATCATGTAACTTCAGATCAAGTTACTATCAAATCTCATAGGTAAACCAGAATGAGATCCACACCAGAGTGGTACGGTAATCCTATTCTGGAAGTCATGTTACTAGACCATGACTAACTTGCAAACTATGAGGAAGCGATGATGAGCCCAGATTCCGCGAAATGGTTTGAGGCCATGAAATCTGAGATATGATCCATGTATGAGAACAAAGTATGGACTTTGATGGATTTGCCCGATGATCGGTAAGCCATAGAAAATAAATGGATCTTCAAGAGGAAGACGGACGCTGATAGTAGTGTTACTATCTATAAAGCTAGAATTATCGCAAAAGGTTTTCGACAAGTTCAAGGTGTTGACTACGATGAGATTTTCTCACTCGTATCTATACTTAAGTCTGTCCGAATCATGTTAGCAATTGCCGCATTTTATGAAACCTAGCAAATGGATAAACAAAACTGCATTCCTTAATAGATTTATTAAAGAAGAGTTGTATATGATACAACCAGAAGGTTTTGTCAATCCTAAAGGTGCTAACAAAATATGCAAGCTCCAGCGATCCATCTATGGACTGGTGCAAGCATCTCGGAGTTGGAATATACGCTTTGATAAGTTGATCAAAGCATATAAGTTTTATACAGACTTGCGGTGAAGCCTGTATTTACAAGAAAGTGAGTGGGAGCACTACATCATTTCTGATAAGTATATGTATATGACATATTGTAGATTGGAAATAATGTAGAATTATTCTGCAAAGCATAAAGGAGTGTTTGAAAGGAGTTTTTCAAAGAAAGACCTCGGTAAAGCTGCTTACATATTGAGTATCAAGATCTATAGAGATAGATCAAGATGCTTGATAAGTTTTTCAATGAATACATACCTTGACAAGATTTTGAAGTAGTTCAAAATGGAACAGTCAAAGAAAAAGTTTCTTGCCTGTGTTACAAGGTGTGAACTTGAGTAAGACTCAAAGCCCGACCACGGCAAAAGATAGAAAGAGAATGAAAGTCATTCCCTATGCCTCATCCATAGGTTCTATAAAGTATGCCATGTTGTGTACCAGATCTATTATATAACCTACACTGTGTTAAGTAAGGGAGTACAATAGTGATCTAAGAGTAGATCACTGGACAGCGGTCAAAATTATCCTTAGTGGAATAAGGAAATATTTCTCAATTATGGAGGTGACAAAAAGGTTCGTCGTAAAAAGTTACGTCGATGCAAGTTTTGACACAGATCTGGATGACTCTAAGTCTTGATCTAGATACATATTGAAAGTGGGAGCAATAAGCTAGAGTAGCTCCGTGCAGAGCATTGTTGACATAGAAATTCGCAAAATACTTACGGATCTGAATGTGACAGACCCGTTAACTAAAATTATCTCACAAGCAAAACATGATCACACCTTAGTACTCTTTGGATGTTAATCACATAAGCGATGTGAACTAGATTATTGACTCTAGTAAACCCTTTGGGTGTTTATCACATATCGATGTGAACTATGGGTGTTAATCACATGGTATGTGAACTATTGCTATTAAATCACATGGCAATGTGAACTAGATTATTGACTCTTGTGCAAGTGGGAGACTGAAGGAAATATGCCCTAGAGGCAATAATAAAGTTATTATTTATTTCCTTATATCATGATAAAAGTTTATTATTCATGCTAGAATTGTATTAACCGGAAACATAATACATGTGTGAATACATAGACAAACAGAGTGTCACTATTATGCCTCTACTTGACTAGCTCGTTAATCAAAGATGGTTGTGTTTCCTAACCATGAACAAAGAGTTGCCATTTGATTAACGGGATCACATCATTAGTTGAATGATCTGATTGACATGACCCATTTCGTTAGCTTAGCACTTGATCGTTTAATATGTTGCTATTGCTTTCTTCATGACTTATACATGTTCCTGTAACTATGAGATTATGCAACTCCCGTTTACCGGAGGAACACTTTGGGTACTACCAAACGTCACAACGTAACTGGGTGATTATAAAGGAGTACTACAGGTGTCTCCAAAGGTAGATGTTGGGTTGGCGTATTTCGAGATTAGGATTTGTCACTCTGATTGTCGGAGAGGTATCTCTGGGCCCTCTCGGTAATGCACATCACTTAAGCCTTGCAAGCATTGCAACTAATGAGTTAGTTGCAGGATGATGTATTACAGAACGAGTAAAGAGACTTGCCGGTAACGAGATTGAACTAGGTATTGGAATACCGACGATCGAATCTCGGGCAAGTAACATACCGATGACAAAGGGAACAACGTATGTTGTTATGCGGTCTGACCGATAAAGATCTTCGTAGAATATGTAGGAGCCAATATGGGCATCCAGGTCCCGCTATTGGTTATTGACCGGAGACGTGTCTCGGTCATGTCTACATTGTTCTCGAACCCGTAGGGTCCGCACGCTTAAGGTTTCGATGACAGTTATATTATGAGTTTATGAGTTTTGATGTACCGAATGAGTTCGGAGTCCCGGATGAGATCGGGAACATGACGAGGAGTCTCGAAATGGTCGAGACGTAAAGATTGATATATTGGACGACTATATTCGGACATCGGAAAGGTTCCGAATGATTCGGGTATTTTTCGGAGTACCGGGTAGTTACGGGAGAAGCAATGGGCCTTGATGGGCTTTAGTGGGAAGAGGAGAAAGGGCCAAGGGGCTGTTGTGCCCCCCCTCCCCTCTAGTCCGAATTGGACTAGGGAAAAGGGGGCCGGCCACCTCTCCTTTTCCTCCACTTCCTTGTCCCTTCCTCCCCTCTTGGTGGACTCCTACTAGGACTTGGAGTCCTAGTAGGACTCCACATCCTGGCCGCACCAACCTTGGCCGGCTTCCTCCTCCTCCATCCTTTATATACTGAGGCAAGGGGCACCCCAAAGACACAAGTTGATCCACGTGATCTATTCCTTAGCCGTGTGCGGCGCCCCCAGCCACCATAATCCTCGATAATACTGTAGCGGAGTTTAGGCGAAGCCCTGCTGCTGTAGTACATCAAGATCGTCACCACGCCGTCGTGCTGACGGAACTCTTCCCCGACACTTTGCTGGATCGGAGTCCGGGGATCGTCATCGAGCTGAACGTGTGCTCGAACTCGGAGGTGCCGTAGTTTTGATACTTGATCGGTCGGATCGTGAAGACGTACGACTACATCAACCAAACGCTTCCGTTGTCGATCTACTAGGTATGTAGATCACACCCCCCCCCTCGTTGCTATGCATCACATGATCTTGCATGTGCGTAGAAATTTTTTTGAAATTACTACGAAACCCAACAGTATTCTCCAGCTTTATTGATGACGTGGTCAAGAAAGAATCCCGCTAATTCCTCTTAAAATGTTTTCATGCGATCTTCTGGTAGGAGTTCATTCCGCATCTCCCACGTCTAATTTGAAGATGGGGTTAATACATATATAAGAACGAAACTCAACAGAAATGATGGTTTAATAAAATGAAATTGTAAATATTATTGCTTATGCACATCAAATTGTCTTTTAGAGTAGCCCCACTTATCTTTGCAGGTCGCGTTGTAGATGAACTCGCACACGTAGTATCCACAGTAATCATTGCCTTATTCCTGCCACAAGCACTTTACGAGAAATAGAGATCAATCAAGCTGATAATGAAGCATTATAAATGGCATTGATGAAAGTAGATAGAATCAAAGGGATCGAGATGCGCGGAACTAGCTAGCTAGTATTACTTACTTTCGGGTATGTCCATCACAGCTCCCCGGCAGTCTCGGAGCTTGTGCGGTGAATACTTTCCAAACCCTGCGAGATAAAGAAAACAATTACTTGATATCAGGAAATGAACAAAAAGTTGCCGATATGGTGTGATAATGATCGATTGAACTTACTTCTCGAGCATTTTAGTCATGTCCGCATAGGTCTCGGGAGATTTTCGTCTCGATTCTAAGACGGTTACTAGTCCCTGCTCAAGCTTAATCTCTGGAAGAATATAGTGGAAGCTGCGCACGCATGCATAACTCATCAATTACATTACTATAATCTCGCTCGAGTAATAAGGGGAACCGAATATGCACAAGACAGTAACACTCACTCAAAGTTGTAAGGAAAGAGTATTTTATCTTTGTTTTGATTTATTATCAATGATTTGAGCAAGTTGGCCTCAGCATCATCGGCGTTCTTTTCAACCTCAAATTGATCTATGAGATTTGTGTTAATGAACCCAATATCATACATTTCTGCTTTTCTGCACTCAACGATCTTCAATCTGAATAATATAGTGAGGATAATCATATATACATGCAATGAAAGAGCTAAGCTATATATAGAGACTTAATGACAGAAGTAGTAATTACAGACAGTAGCAAGTGACCGTTAATTTATCGAAGGCCTTTTGATTCAACCACTGGAAGAACTCCTCAAATGGAACAGTCAACAAATCAATTCCAACGAGGTCGTGCTCCTCTTTAACTCTCAGACACAAAGTATCCGTCCCCCAGACTCTCTGCAGGTTTTCATGTACCAATCATGGAATCTTCGCATCATCGTTGTTAGAGATTTTTCATCTTTGACAAGAGGCTTCCCGTAATGGTATTGGTGTTCTTCCACCTCCAAGAAATCATAATGTACATCGCCGGGCAGGTAATCTTCAAGATTGCTATAACCGGGCACCATCCCCGGATCATTAGCGATGATATCGCTAGACACCTTGAGCGGGGGGCATAATTGGTCCGCTTGTTCGTCGAGCTGGGAATTTTTTTTTCCCAACTCGTCGTTCTGCTAACCTTCGATCACTGATAGTATTTCCTGACCGCTCCGCTTCAATATATACCTTTGCAGTAATGCGCTCATAGTTGTTTTTCAGCGGAGACTTTGGTGCTTTCCTTAGGGCATCAATAGTGCGCTTTGCTTTCACCCGGTCTACCTTCTCCTCCGGAGGTGGATGTCTCTTTGCTTTCACCCCTTCAAAGAAGTCCTTCACTTCTTTCTCCACGATCTTCGCGTTTTCTTCCATGGTCCTCTCATATGGTAACTTCTCTAGAGGCTTGAGAGGTGGACCGAATCTGTATTGCCTCCCGCCTCTGGCTGTACTGCTAGACGCCGGAGCAGACGGAACGGTTGCGGCTGTCTTCTTTCGTGCTTGCTTACGAGGCGGAGGAGAAGGACTACGACGCGCCGGAGCAGCCGGAGCGGCGGCGGGTCTCTTCCGCCCTTGCTGGCGAGGCGGAGAAGGAGGAGGCTGGTGGCTGCTCGGGCGCGCCGGCGCAGGCGGAGAAGGAGGCGGAGTGCCGCCACGCGCCGGAGAAGGAGGAGGCTGGTGGCTGCTCGGGTGTGCCGGCGCAGGCGGAGTGCCGCCACGCGCCGAAGAAGGAGGCTGAGTGCCCTGATCACTCGCCGGAGGAGGAGGCGGAGTACCCTGACTCGCTGGAGGAGGAGGAGGAGGTGGAGGCGTCCAGTTCGGAAGGTTGATGAGCTCCTTCTGCCATAGGCATGGAGTCTTTAGACAAGAACCCAGCCGAGTCTCCCCGTCACCTGTAGGGTGGTCAAGCTGGATGTCCTCAAATCCTTCTGTGATTTCATCCACCATCACCCTAGCATATCTTTCTAGAAACGGCCGGCAGTGAAAAGTTGCGCCAAGTTCAGGAGGTGCAACAGAGCCAACAATCGCCTTGACTTTCAATTCCATCCATTGCGTCATAAGGTGGCAATTCTGAGACTCCGTGATAGCATCCACGGGGTAGCTAGCAGGAGTCGTGAAGACAGGCTCCTAAAGCAGCTCCGTGGAAGCCACGCTGCTTCTCTGCTGAGATGGCGGGGTAGCTTCGGGTGTAGCAGCTTCGGCAGGTCGTGCGCTGCGGGCCTCGTCTCGTTCCTCTAGCACTTGTACCCTTGCGTGCAGCGCCTGTAGTTGGGTCAACTCATTTTTCTTCTTCCTCTCACAGCGTTTGTAACCGCCTGCGTCGGGAAATCCAGCCTTCCATGAAAGGGAGCCTGGCGTGCCTTCTGTCCGTCCGGGGTGCTCAGGATTCCTGAGGGCCTCTGTGAGCTTGTCGTTCTCTCTGTCCGGAACGAACGTCCCTTGCGCCTTTTTGATATACTCCTGAAGCTTCTCGATGGGTGTGTTCAGTTGCTCGTTGGTCCAAACGCACTTCCCTGCTACAGGTTCCAATTTTCCCCCAACCCCGAAGAACCAAGTCCTGCAACGGTCTGGCCAGCGTCGCGTCTCTGGTTCGATCCCTTTATCAATGAGGTCATTCTCAGCCTTGTCCCACAACGGCCAGGCTTTCAGGTAGCCACCTGACCCCGTGCAATGGTGATGCTTCTTCTTTGCAGCATTTTTCTTGTTTGTCGCTGACATCTTTGCTGCTCTCTCAGATTTCTTTTTGGTGACAAATGCGGGCCACTGATCTTTGATCTTCTCAAATCAGCCGATGAATTCTGGAGTCTTGTCTTGGACGACAAACGATGATTTTAGCTCATTCTTCCACCTCCTGAATAGCTTAGCCATCTTCTTAAGAGCATAAGCCTTGATCATTGGCTTTTTAACTAGATTCTCCGGATCCTCCTCTGGCGGGAAGGTGAAATTTTCCTGCAGCGCGGTCCAAAGATCAGCTTTCTGCCTATCGCTGACATAAGACACATGAGATTCTTTGTCTTTAGGCTTCAACCATTGCTCGATGCTGATCGGGATCATGTCCCTAACTAGAACCCCGCACTGAGCATTAAATTTTTGCTTGGTCTGGAGGGGTTCAATCGGTTGGCCAGCACGATCAATTTTGATGATCGTGTACCTTTCATCCGCGCGCAACTTTCTCTTCGGGCCTCGTCTCGTTACCGAAGTGTCGCTCGATCCGGAGGGCTCGAAAAGAAGAAAAAGAAGAGATTTAATATGTGTACATACAAAAACAATTAATGCATCAATTAGCTATAGTCAGCACATACTTAATTAATTAATATATATACCTAACCGGACTCCGTTCGGTCACCGGAGCCGTCATCACGGTGTCCTTCCCCCTCCATTCGGTCACCGGAGCCGTCATCACGGTGTCCTTCCTCCTCCATTGCTTGATCATCGTCGTAGCCTGCTTCTTCATCCTATCTTTCCAGACCATCGGTGCATGTGCCGTTGAGAAATGACAAGACGACATCACTTCCGTGTGCGATTATCTCCCCCAACACCGCTTCTTGTGCTTCGTCTCGGGGGTGAGGATCCATAGTTTCTGCAAATATTTACAACATGGCAATTATTATTCAAACATGACAGATGGATATATTAGTGGCAAATGTTGAACTAGCTAGCTAAGCACAATAAGGAATCATATTAGTGGCCTGGCCTCGACGCTTCTTTAGGGTTTGGGGTGGCCTCGACGACAATGCTCTTTTAACTTGGTAAATTTGGGTGGCCTCAAGAGAGTTTGTCGATTGGGTAGGGGCGCGGCGGGAGGGGGTGGGAGACCGACATCATTTTTTTCTAGGGTTTGGGTGTCCTCGAGAGTTTTGGTCGAGCGAGAGGGCCGGGGGGGCGGGTGCTCCCGTGGTATAAGTTATCACAGTCAAGAGGGGGTATATATATCGACCGCCCCTCATGTCGAAGTTATCCGGGAGGGGGGACGGTTATATTGACAACGACGACATACATACATGTGAAAATAATGTTATCAGGGAGGGGGTATATCGACCCCCCCCACCTCGTGTTGAAGTTATCGGGAGGGGGTATATCGACAACGACATGCTCGATAAAAAATAAGAATACGAAGAAGAAATAAAAAAAGGAGAAGAAGAAAGGAATAGAGGAGAAGATTGAAGAAAAAAGACAAGAAGAAAAAAGAGGAGAAGAAGAAAAAATAGACTATTTTTTCTTCGTCTCCTCTTCTTTTTCTTCTTTTTCCTCTTCTTATTTATTTCTCCTCTTCTTCTCCTTTCTTCCTCTTCTTATTTTCCTTTTTCCTCTCATTCTTTTTCTTCTTCTTCCTTTCCTAGCTAGATATATAAAACTTTTCTAAAAATGTAACGTTTGCATATATAAAACTTTTTCATCTTCTTCCTTCTTCCTTCTCTTCCTTCTTCCTAAATATATAAAACTTTTATAAAAATGAAACTAACCTAAAATGTACTAAATCAGAGAACATATATAGATAAAACTTTTCTAAAAATCTAACTTTTGCATATATGAACATATATAC
>NC_041390.1:53765156-53774558 GCF_002162155.2 Triticum dicoccoides | reverse complement strand
GGCGTCGGGGCAGGGGTTCGGGCCGGGGCAGCGCGTCGAGGTAGGGGCGCGTCGGGGCAGGGGCGCGCGGGCCGGGGCGGCGCATCAGGGCAGGAACACGGGCTGGGGTAGGGCGACGGCACAGGGCGACGGCGATGAGGAGTGGGCGGCGACGAGGAGCGGGCGACGGGGCGGCGACGGCGAGCACGGGCAGCCTGGCGGCGTCGGCGAGCACGGGCAGCAAGGGTGCGGGACGGCGACGGCGAGCACGGGCAGCCTGCCGGCATCGATGAGTTCGGCGTCGTCGAGGGACAAATGGTCGATGAAACTGAAATTTTCACAAGTCCTGCTTATATACTCAGAGCATTGGTTCCGGTTCATAGCACAACCCGGGACCAATGCACCCTTTAGTCCCGGTTGGTGCCACCAACCGGGACCAAAGGCATCTTTTCGGCAGCCCAAAGGGCGGGAAGCGGTGGCCTTTGGTCCCGGTTGGTGGCACCAACCGGGACTAAAGGGGTGGCATTGGTTCCGGTTGGTGCCACGAACCGGAACCAATGCACCCCTTTAGTCCCGGTTTGTGCCATGAACCGGGACCAAATGCCTTGCACAACGAGGTGGTGGTGAGAGTTTAGTCCCACCTCGCTAGTCGAGAAGGGCGCGCGGTGGTTTATAAGCCCCACTGTCGCACCCCTCTCGAGCTCCTCTCCATTGCAGGCTTACGGGTCTAATTGTGACTGCTATGCCTGATGGGCCTACTGGGCCATCTGCGGGCCTGAATCCTGGCCCATTGATGGGTTTCTAGTCGTATTCAGGCCGTGGTGGCCCAGAAGGTAGCAATTTTTTTATTTTTTTCCTCATTTTTTGTTTTCTTTTTTGCTTTATTTTTTGTTTTGTTTCTACTTACAACAAAATACGTATTTATCTTATTTTATTTTGTTTCTAATTACTTATTTATTTTATTTTATGATAATTCTTTTTGCTATTAAAGTTTCTAACAAGAAAAGTTTTTTATGAAAATTCTTTTTGCTTTTAATGATTTTGAACAGAAAATACTTTAATAATTTTAGTTGCATCAATTTTATATAATTTTAGTTTCATAAATTTTAGAGGTTGCTTATAACATTTTGAATAGAAAATACTTTGATAATTTTAGTTTCATAAGTTTTATTTATGTTATTAAATTTTATTTTATTTTATTTTGTTTATACTTATATATTTTATTAAAGTCTATATTATTTTGTTTCAAATTACTTATTTATTTTATTTTATGATAATTCTTTTTACTGAAAGACCCTGAAATTCGTATATATTATGCATTTACTGATTATTTTGAGCTATAAGACCTTGAAATTGAAAAGCACTACAAATGAACTCTCAAAAGGTTGAAAGTTAGCATGGTATCATCATTTCACCCACATAGCATGTGCAAGAAAATAGAGAGGCTTACGGCAAAAACTGGATGCACTTCGTGTACAAAACGGACAATCTCTTTCGAAGTATCAGGGTTTCATACGGAAACTCGTCTGTTACAAAAGGATTTCGTTTTTTTTAACTTATTTTAACTCCATATTTTTTCTGTGTTCAAAATGCATCATTCAAAGCCACATCATCAATTTTCAACCATTTTTAACTTCATTTGTTATTTTTTATGCATTTACTGATTATTTTGAGTTATAAGACACTGAAATTGAAAAGCACTACAAATGAATTCTGAAAAGGTTGAAAGTTGGCATGGTATTATCATTTCACCCACATGGCATGTGCAAGAAAGTAGAGAGGCTTACAGCTAAAACTGGATGCACTTCGTGTATAAAATGCACCATTCAAAGCCACATCATCAATTTAGTACATATAACTCTCATGAATAGATAAGTGACCAAATTAATAGAAGTTCATCATCACATTAAAAACAAAGTACATACATAGTTCTCATTGAACAACATATAGCTCTCCAGAGTATCTAGTTAAACCATACATTGAAACTGTGTAAAACCTTTCAATGCAACAACAAATGCGATCATAATCACAACCAAGGTAAAAATTGATCCAACGGCATAATGATACCAAGCCTCGGTATGAATGGTATATTTTCTAATCTTTCTAATCTTCAACCGCATTGCATCCATCTTGATCTTGTGATCATCGACGACATCCGCAACATGCAACACCAATATCATCTTCTCCTCAATTTTTTTTATTTTTTCCTTCAAGTAATTGTTTTCTTCTTCAACTAAATTTAACCTCTCGACAATAGGGTCGGTTGGAATTTCCGGTTCAACTACCTCCTATATAAATAAAATCTATGTCAACTTGATGGGCATAATTGTCATAAACGATAAATGAACCAAATAGTTATAAAAGATAATATATATATATATATACCACATCTGAATCATAGCCAGGACGAGGGCCGATGGGGGCGGATGCCAAAACCATCGCACTATATAATAACAAGCAATAATGAAAATAAGAAAATTAGACAAGTATCTATCTAAGGTAAGAATTTTTTTTCTTTCAGAAGAAGATAAGAGGCTCACCACGGTGGTGCAGGCGACGAGATCGGCGCGGGCGATCGACGGCGGTGAGACGGGGACGGGACGTGACGGACCACTAAACCTAGACAAATTTCGGGAAAAATGGAGCTTGGAGGTCGAGCTTCGAGAGGAGAAAGCTTAACTAGCGTGGCTTGGACATTTCATCAAACACCTCGTGTGCATAGGAGGTGAGCTAGACATCCAAATGTCCTCTCCTCGCCGGCCAGAAAAAACAGAGGACTGTGAAGTGCTCTGCTGCGGCGACGAGGTATATATAGGCAACTCATTTGTCCCGGTTCGTGGCTGGAACCGGGACTAAAGCCCAGCCTTCTGTCCCGGTTCGAGCCAAGAACCGGGACCAATGTTTGTGGGCCAAGAGTGAGGCCCATTGATCCCGGTTCATGCCTGGAATCGGGACAAATGGGTCCATACGAACCGGGACCAATGCCCACGAGGCCCCGGCCGGCCCCCTGGGCTCACGAACCGGGACCAATGCATCCATTGGTCCCGGTTCGTGGAAGAACCGGGACTAATGGGCTGGCCAGACCCGAACGAAAGCCAATCTAGCATCCATGTAAGTTCTGTTATATCCAATACCACAAAAAAACATGGTGATGCACCCCTACAGTTATTGGTCTTCATTGTTACTTACGATGCATTTAAAAAAAATACTACCTCTGTTAACTAATGTAAGACGTTTTGGCAGTTCAAGTGAACAGAGGTAGTACTACTAAAGATGTGACCATTGTAAGCAGATTCATTGAAAAAGGGGGCATTGTGAACCATGACACAGAACTACCCAACTACACAGTACACTGATCACACGATATGTCACAAATTTGTGCATTTTAGGGCCATTACAAGGACATTGAATAAAACCCTAAATTAAAAAAACCTTACTGGATCGACTGAACTGAACAGAGCTACAATTCAGGTTCGCCATCTTCCAGACACATCAGACACAAATGCCCAGCGACAACAATTACAACAACAGAGAGATCGAGATGGTGAAGCACAGGTCCAAGTGTATGAAGTTTGCCAAGCACAAGGGACACATAGTATGGATACTCTGATGTTCGTCCACGATGTAGAAAATATATCATCCTGGAAGAATGCCCTTTTGCATGACAATGTAACAGTTAAGTTTGTTTCTGATAGCACACTCAGTAATGCCAGCAAAATAGCATACAACAGAACCCTTCTCAGTTACAACTGCTACTCGTAGAGTAACTTATTTCTCACATGACACATCTAAACTACAGTTTTGAACACACAAAAACAGTGCTGGTACAGGACTGTGCGAAACGCAAATTCGATCACTAAAACAGGAATTCCCTGGGGTCCGTGACATATCGTGTCAACACTCAGGCCATTGTAGTGTAGGGAGAAGCCAGGTAGAACTACCGTTCCTTGTGACCCATCCTGCCAGAGAAGTTCCTCTCAACACACCAAGAAGGGCTTCTAGCTGAATCCAAGAAAAGGGTATTCTACAGTATTTGCAGGTGTAGCTTTCATGAACATCTAACAACTGATTAAGTCATGCAAATAAGTGTGTCCCCAGTAAGAATGATGTGTTAATAAGGCATGCTAAATAGGTATCAAAACTAATAGAGAGCATTTTGTACTACTATTTTTGTTTTCATTATGGCTAAGAACAGCAACCTAGAACAAACTGGTGGCTTGACTAGCAATTCCATAAGGTAACTGAAACCCTACGTGAGATGGCAGCCAAAATTAGCCAACAATGTGAAGACATGGCAGTTAAAAAACTGTTTGTTACAGCAGCTATTTATATGTATGCAAGGTCAAATGTCTTATCTATAGAGAATCAACCGATCTTAACACTTCAGAAAACACAGAAGCCCCCTTCTACATTTATATCAGACGGCATGTCTATTGTACAGAAATATATTTGGAAACATTAGAAGATACTTGCTGGTGTATCGCGAGGACCACCCAAACAGCGCCACAATTAGGACTAGCTGGTGTATCACAACCAACCTCTTCAAAAATCTGGGACCATGTTTTGCCACCAGATCCTGGTACAGGGAGGCTATACATATGTCCCCACACCTAATAGAAATGTCAGCTAAGTATGCGGGACTAATTAGGTGAACCCAAACCTGGCCTACATTAGGCTCTTGCAGTAAGAACAAAAACAATATGTGTGTCCCTTAACCCAAATAACTGCCAGTTAGTCCTGAAAGTATATCCAATTGAATGCAAAGTGCATACTGGACCTGTCATGATAATAATACTAGCCCATTCGTTAGTGCTGCAGGAGAAGCTTATGTAGCCCACTAACATGCCTAATTACAAAAAACCTACAACACTTCCTATTTTAACAACTGCTCTGTTAAGTTCATAGTATGCAGAGGGAAGACAACATAAGAAACTTACAATACAAGTACAAAACCATTCGAATAATCGTACTCTCCAAGTTACAAAATACATAGCCGACACCTCAGTGTATGCCAAAATGCATAAAAATAAAACATAATCCTAATTACATGACCATGCTAGATGATAGGTTTAAAGCTTCTTACCAAAGGTAAGAACACCTTTGCAGCAGCAATGAAGTCATCAGTCTTACCACCAATGCAAGAACCAATACACTCGGTCAATTTTGACATCCTTGCATTCTCTTGCTTGAGCACAGTTGTCTCCATGAATGTGGCTGCACATTCATGGAGATTAGCTCATTATATAAGAGAACTAACAAAAAAGAATATAGAGATTGCAGAAGAGTGGAATATGTTAACAAACCTTGCAACTACTGGCTCCAAGTTGGATACATCAAACTGGTAGTCACAGTAAAATCTGAAAACAGAAAGTCAATCAAATAGAAGAAGAACATAAATCAAAAGCGTGTGCATATGCCATACAACCATTGACATGTCACAAAGAAAATATGATGACAAATCTAGAAGCAAAACGCTGCTGGAAAGCAGCAATCAAATTTTCATACAGAAGACATGAGTTAAATATGGGCAATATTTTCTGAATGTCAGCTAGAGAAGTGGAGAAGCAGATTCCTCAAAATATGTCAGTGCAGAGCTCCAGATTCCGATTCAGAATGACACCTTTCATCGATAAGAATCCAATTTGACATATTTTTCTGCTGTATTTCTTTTCTTTCAGCAGTTCATTTCCTATAACCAATCCAACCAAATCTTGTCCAGCGAATAATTGGACAATGAGATGAGAAGTATAATCCATATACAATAGGTAGCTATCTAAACTCCTTCCGGAGCAAGTATCTGCCAGGCTTCAGTACCGCACCGCCGGCAGACCCGTTCTTCAAGGCCAGCTCCGGCGGCGCCGCTGCCGACTCCTCGTGCGGCTGCTGGAGCAGGGCCTGCTGCCACTCGGCGACCGCGGACTCGGCAACGATGAGGTTGGTGATGTCCCTGAGCGGCGCCCGCCTCCGCGCCCTCCCGAGCCGCTTCAGCTTGCAGGTCCTGACGGCTACTACGCCATGAGGACGGGCGGCGGCCGCCGACGCAGGCGGCAGATTCTCCTTGTCGGCGCGGTCAACTGCCATCTCAGAGAAGAGAAGAGCTGCCTGCCGCTCTTGGAATCCGGCCGGCACGGTGCTGGTGCTGTGCTAGGCGGCGGGGTGGCTGGGTTGGAGCTTGGGATGGGACTGGGAAGATCTTCTATGGGTACTTGTAGCGGAGGTAGGAGGGAGTGAGAGGGAGGGGGGTGAAAAGATTTGAGTTTTCGGCGGAAATTTGGGGCCGGAGAGGAGTGGAGGGAGCGGAGGATGTGCGTTTCCTGCCATTTTTGGTCGGAAGGCTCCAACAGCCGGCGAATCTTGAAAAATTTCGCGAAATGTTTGGAGGAAATCGGGATCCGAGGCGGGGAGGAGCGCGCTGAAAACTTTGGTGCGGGGAGGGAGATTCGAACTTTTTTTCCAGATTTTACACGGGCCAATTCTACAGTTGGCCCGGCCCACGTACGCGATTCGCGTAATGTTCCTTCGCTGCAGTTTCTTGCGGGTTCTTTTTTTCGTTTCCTCTGTGGTTTCTGGTTCTTTTCCTTTTTCTGTTTTGGTTCCTTTTCCGTTTCATTTTTTCTGTTTCCCTTTTTATTTTTTGTTCTCTTTTTTTATTACATCAAAAGTTCGCTGCACAATACATTATTAAGAAAATGTTCATCGTATATTATGAAAAAGTTCAACATGCATTATAAAAAATTCATCGTGTACAAGATATTGTTCATTGTATATTAAAAAAATCAATGTGTATTTTTAAAAAAATTCACTGTATATTACAAAAAGTTCATTGTCTTTAAAAATGGTCATGCTATATTACAAAAAAGTTTATCTTGCATTTTTTTGACAAAATACATTGATATTGTGAGTGTCCTATTTTGTTTTCAGAATTTTCCGAACATTTAAAATGTGCTACCGGAGTTCGGTGCACCATAGATGCATGTAGCTATTAATAAATAAGGATGACACTATTTTGCTTGTGTGTAGCTCCACCACCTGTGTTAAGTGAAGCTCCCAAAGAGTCAGTTGAGACATAGGCGACTATTTCTCCGTTAACTTTGGCACCTTTCTGTCGACATTTAGAGCTCCCACTAACTCCGTGTACCTCTTGCACTTATACAAGTTTCACAATAAGATGGGATTGGTTTCGAACAGATATCACAAGTTCTCGAGCAAGGAATGCGAATGGGCGCTGATGTTCCAGGAAAGCCAGCAAGCCCCGGTGCGGTGGCAACGAACTGTCGTTCAGCTTCAAGTACATCAATGGCCCTCTCTGCATCTTCGACCTCAGTACCTCACCACCTCCTCTGATCCAGCAAGATGGTATGTACCAGCAAAATCAATGGAGAGATCAAGATGGTGAAGCACAGATCCAAGCGTATAAAATGGGAACTCTTATGTATTCGTCGTTCGACATCAACAACTACAAGATCATGTACTAAGATACATTATCATTCTAGAATAATGTCCTTTGTGTGGAGATGTAACAGTTATGTTTGCTCCTAATAGCACACTCAGTAATGCCAGTGAAAAACAATACAACAAAACCTTTCTCGGTTACAACTGCTACTCATTGAGTAACTTATTTCCTAGAATAAGACACGTCGGTTAGAAAAGTTTGTCGATTTTAAGAAAGTTCATACATTTTAAGAAACTTCCTTGATTTTGAAAAAAGTTCATTGAGTTCGAAAATAAATTTCACAAACTTATAAAAAGTTCATCGATTTTGAAAAAGTTCATCAATTTTCTAAAAAAAATCACAAAATTTTAAAAATATTTCATCATTTGAAAAACAGTTCATAATTTTTTTTAAAAAGATCATGAACTTGAAAAAAAGTTTATTGATTTAAAAAATGTTTCATTGAATCTGAAAATAATTCATGCATTTTGAAAAAATAAAAAATAATACACCATAAAGGAAAAAAGCAAACAAAAAATAAAAAACCAAAGAAGACCAGTACAGGAAAAACCAAAATCAAAAAAAAGAAAGAAGAGGTCTCTCCCGTGGCACCCATAGATGGACTAGCGCAGGTAAGAGCGCCTTCAACGTAAGTTAACGAATTGCGCATTAACGGCGCTAAAGGCGCCAAATAGGAATTATGGTTCGCCGGGGGTGGTTCCCCAGCGACCCATGGCCCAGTATAATATGAAACGTGCAGAAAAAAAACGCCTAGGACCAATTAGCTTTTTTTTCAAAAAAATTGTCATCAATAATTTGCTATGTAAAAAATAATAGTGCATAATTTTTTTTTAGAAATGGAGAAAGACCCCCGGCCTCTGCATCTGGACGATGCATGTAGCCATTTTATTAATTACTCATAAAAGTCCTTACAAAGAGATACAACAATAATTCTGAAGCCGCCGTCTAGACAACATTTGTCACTACTCCTATCCAGTTGATGAATGGATGCTGATAGTCCGGGCCTAATACCACAGACCTCGCAGCCAAGTCTAACATCTAAGATCCGAGACCCCAACCTAGCCACTTGCCGGATCTAGGGCACACACTGGTCTGGCGTGCTCTCAGAGGTCGCCGCCGCCAGCTGCCATCGCTCCATCTTTAGAACTGTACTGATGCATCAACCTTGCTCGGTCTAGCTATCGTTGACGCCACCACGGCGCCCAACGTCACCTCCTCCCTGCGCGCAAACAGCTGAGCATGTCGCGGTCGCCACTGTTACACCTTGGCGCCATACTGCCAAGTACCACCGGGCGACACAGCTTGAAGTCCTTAGAAAATCTGTCGTGCGTAACACCTGCCGACTAGGCATGACAAAGCGTAGCACCTGTCGGTCAGGCATGACTTGACATCTCCACCGAAGCTCCGTGCAAGACGAAGCCGCTCCACCTCCTGCCTCTGACTTCTAGCGCTGCTCCACAAACGATGTTCCCAAGAGAGAAACGACATCGCAGTGCCGCCATCGTCCGATCTGAAACACCAGATCCTAGGGTTTCCCCCGAAGCATCACGAGTGGGTCGACGGTAGTTACACGACGATGCCTTCATCAAAGTAACGCCGTCATTGTAACGCCCGGATAATCATGCTACGGTAATCTCACGTTAATGATGCCACGTCATCTCTGTCACTGTAGTTAATCTCGGGTTAATTCGGAACCACGTCAAAATTCAAATTCAAATTAATGTCAAACGACAAAAGTTTTCAAAATATTAAACTAAAATGTTTGGAGTGCGCAGTTAAATGCCTAGGTAATTATAGTGCAACAAACACCCTTTTAGAAAATGTCTAAATATATTAAAATGAAATAAAACAGAAAAGTGAAATAAATAAAAGGAAAAGACAAATCTAACAAAAAAAGAAAAAGAGAGAAAGGCCCCCACTGGGCTTCGGCCCAGCAGGCTGGCCCATTCGGCCACGGCCCAGCCGGCCGA
>NC_041390.1:53745765-53764393 GCF_002162155.2 Triticum dicoccoides | reverse complement strand
GCGTCCTCCTCCGTCGGGCAGCGCCAGGCCGCGCCCGTTCCGGCCGGTCGCGCCCGCGACCCCGCTGCTGCTCCACTTCGTCCTGGCCACCGGCCACCTCGCCCCGCCGCCGAGTCTCGCCCGATGTGCGCCCGCGCCGCCCCGCCGCGGCTCGGCGCCCGCGCAGTTCGCTCGTCGGCTGCGTTCCGGCCGCCGCAGCCCCTTCCGCCTCCGGCCGCTACTGGACGCGCCCACCGGTGCCCCGCTGCTCCGGTCGTGGCCACGAGCCAGGCGCCCCCCTTTCCTCCCCTCGCAGGCCGCGTCGAGCGCCGGTGCCCTCAACCCGCTTGACCCCGCTCTGGCCTCGCCTCGCTAACGGGCGGGCTGTGGCTTCGCCCGTGCCCGCGCCCGACAGCCAACGCCCGCTATGGCCCCTCTGGGCCACAGACATGTGGGGCCCAGCCCCAGAATGATTTATAAAAAAAGGAATTAAAAATATACAAAATAAAAATAAAAATAATTAATTAATTTTGTTTAACTAAACTACTACCTCTATTTCAGTTTACAAGTCCTACGCGTATACCTAGATTGCCAATTTTATCACCTTAATATAAACTATATAACACAAAAATTATATGGTTTGAAAATAGAACATCTGAAGTTTATATTGATATATTTTTTGTAATATATGACTTGTATTAGGTTGGTCAAATTAACGACCTAGGGACACGCGCATGCCCTGTAAACGGAGAGACATGTAGTAAACAACTAACTAAACTAATTAAACATTAGTTATCTAATTAACATGGTTAGTTAATTAGCTAATTAATTAGTATGGCAGTGGGGCCCACTCCTTAATTAATACTAATTAGGATAATTAATATGTCTAATTAAAATGTGTCACTGACCAGTGGGACCCCCACTGGTCAGGTTGACCAGTCAACCCTGTTGACTGCTGACATCAGCATGACATCATGCTGATGTCATAAATCTAATTTCGAATTAAATTAAATAATTAATTAAATTTCAGAAAATTAATAAAATCTTTAGAAAATCATATCTTTTAATCCGTAACTCGGATTAAATTATTTTCAACATGAAAGTTGCTCACAACGACGAGACGAATCCGGATACGCAGCCCGTCCGTCCACCATGCATCCCTAGCATAGCGAATATGCAACTTTTCCCCTCCGGTTCATCTGTCCGAAAACGCGAAACACCAGGAATACTTTACCGGATGTTTTCCCCCTTCACCGGTACCACCTCGTACCGCGTTAGGGCACACCTAACATCACACTTTGTCATGTCATGCATCGTCATGCATTTGTTTGCATTATATTTATTGTTTCTTCCCCCTCTTCTCTCGCTAGACATCGAGACCGACGCCGCTGCTACCCAGTACGACTACGGTGTTGACGACCCCTCTCTCTTGCTAGAGCAAGCAGGCAACCCCCCCCCCCCTTGATCACCAGATATCGCCTACTCTTCTCTATACTTCTTGCATTAGAGTAGTGTAGCATGTTACTGCTTTCCGTTAATCCTATCCTGATGCATAGCCTGTCCTTGCTACTACTGTTGTTACCTTTACCTGCAATCCTAATGCTTAGTATAGGATGCTAGTTTATCATCAGTGGCCCTACATTCTTGTCCGTCTGCCATGCTATAGGACGACTTGGAGTTGTACCTTGAACTTATGACAACTAGAACCAGATACTTAATAAAAGACACCCTTCCAAGTGCTAGATACAACCGGTGATCGCTCTCTCATAGGGCGACGAGGGGAGGATCGCCGGGTAGGATTATGCTATGCGATGCTACTTGGTGAACTTACCTTCTGCTCTCTCCTACATGCTGCAAGATGGAGGTGGCCAGAAGTGTAGTCTTCGATAGGACTAGCTATGTCCCTCTTATTCCGGCATTCTACAGTTCAACCCACATATGATACCCTTATTTCATTTGATACCAATGCATACATATGTAGTGTAGCTCCTTGCTTGCGAGTACTTTGGATGAGTACTCACGGTTGCTTTGCTCCCTCTTTCCCCCCTTTCTATACTCGATTGCGGCGACCAGACGATGGAGTCCAGGAGCCAGACGCCACTGTCGATGACGACTACTACTATTCGGGAGGTGCCTACTATTACGTGCAGCCCGCTGACGACGACTAGGAGTAGTTTAGGAGGATCCCAAGCAGGAGGCCTGCGCCTCTTTCGATCTGTATCCTAGTTTGTGCTAGCCTTCTTAAGGCAAACTTGTTTAACTTATGTCTGTACTCAGATATTGTTGCTTCCGCTGACTCGTCTATGATCGAGCTCTTGTATTCGAGCCCTCGAGGCCCCTGGCTTGTAATATGATGCTTGTATGACTTATTTTATTTGTAGAGTTGTGTTGTGATATCTTCCCGTGAGTCCCTGATCTTGATTGTACACGTTTGTGTGTATGATTGGATCGGGGGCATCACAAGTTGGTATCAGAGCCGACTGCCTGTAGGAATCCCCCTTCCACACTCCTTGGCCGAAGTCGAGTCTAGACATTACAAAAACTTTTACTAACATGGTTGTGTGCCTTACGGGCCCACGTCGCCATCTGGGTGGTGTTAGGATCTTTTACTCCTCGATCCTTACTCCGGGACTCTGAACTCTCTTCTACTCGGGTTAAACGATTTTACTAACTTTAACACTAGGATCCCGTGACCACGTTCACCCCAAAGCTAGATAAGCCCTAGTTCTTCTTTAGAGTAGTATATCGAATATTATCCACATTGTCGGTTGACTCCTTTGAAACATCTTTGTTTTCAGATGGAACCCACGAGACAGGTCGTGCGCCACACGACGACCATTGGTGCCTCAGGATCACCTGCTGTGTTGGTTGAGATGATGACCTATCTGGGTTATCGATGGCACCCTGAGTACACCGTCTATGAGGAGTACCAGGACTTCAACCAGGAGCAGTGCCGTGCCATCGTCCACCTCTACTCTCGGGAGTATGACTCCACTACCGTGCTGCACACTGCTCATGGTGTTGGAGTGACTATCGACATGGCGGTCCACGATGCTACTTATGCTGCTCTGACACGTCTTCGTGGAGAGTACCAGGAGTTGGACACCTCCCCCTTTAGGCACATTGCTATCACATCCGATGTTGGTGCGGAGGGATACTACACTGTTGCCTACTCCACTGTCACCTGAGATCCCTTCTACCATTAGAACCTGGTTCTGCATGCTGATGGGCTGGATAGAGCTAACCGAGCTCTTCGCCACGAGTTGTACACCACCCGTCAGCACCTGTATCATGCTCTGATGCTATTGCACCCCTCTGTCCGATCTGGTGATCTGTCACGTTCTGCGGTCTACCCTGCCAGGACCGTGATGCCCCAGGGCGTCGGCTGGCCAGATGTGGGAGGCTACTCTCCCGCACTTGGTCCTCTCCTGCCACATGTGCATCGGGTTCCGCACCAGAGTATACACGGACCCCAGGCTACTCGCGTGGAGGTCTTCCCTTCGCGTCACTACCAGCTGTCAGGCTACACCTACCTCCACAGTTCCTCCTGGGACTGATGTAGGCTTGCTTGTTAGTGTTAGATGCATTCACCGCGAGCCTGCGTGCCGCCTATGATGTTCTTAGTCTGTGTACTGAACTCTGTGTGTCGAACTCTATGCATGATCACTTTTGTAAGATATGCCAACTACTATGCAGTATCTATCGTGTTCCTTTCATTATGCATGTTTCATCATGAATGATTTTTGCCCTTGCAAATTCTCAATGCTGAACTACCCCTGTTATATATTAGAAGGATGGTTAGACCAGGTGGTCATGGTCGTGGTAACCCTCCCCCACCCCCGCCTGAGTACATGGCTAGGATGATGCAACAGTTTGAGCTGAATCGCCAGTTCATGGAGAATATTATGGCTCAGTTTCCTTGCCCCAATATGAACCAGCAACCAACCCAAGTGACTCTGCAGGATTTCATGCGTCTCAACCCAACTGTGTACCGCAGCTCAACTCAGCCTCTAGATGCTGATGACTGGCTCCGTGACATCACCTATGAGATGGAGTCTGCTGATGTAGCCCCTGCCAGCTATGTCACCTTTGCTTCCTTCTTCTTGAAGGGACCCGTTGCTCAATGGTGGGACAGCCATAGGCGTACTTTGCCGGTTGGAACAATCATCACCTGGCCAGACTTCCAAACTGCTTTCCGTGCTCGCTTCATTCCTCAGGGAGTCATGGACTGTAAGAAGCGTGAGTTACGCAACCTCACCAAAGGCAACAAAACAGTTGAAGCTTATCAACGGGAGTTTCTTGACTTGTCCCGCTATGTTGAAGAAGACATTGCAACTGATGCACGCAGACAGGAGAAGTTCTATGATGGCCTTCAAGCTGACATCAAGCTCGCACTTCTAGTGCATGACTTTGCTGATTTCGCCACCCTGGTGAACAAGGCCATCAATGTCGAAACTGGTCTGCAGGAATACCAGAGCTCTCACAGGCGCAACCGTGACACGGGCTCATCTTGGGGCCCGCCCTCGCAGAAGCGTAAGATATGGATTCCCAACAGCATGTACCAGCCAACTGCACCTGCCCCAAGGCAGTCCTATGCTGCACCTCGTCTGCCTACTCCTCCAACTATGCAGCCAAGGCTTCCAGCTCCACCATCCCAAGCTCCTGTTCCCACTCCCAATAATGGTTTGTGCTTCAGGTGTGGTCAACCAGGGCACCGTGCTAGGGAATGCAACCAGAACCAGAATCAACTGGCCCTCCTAGTAACTGGCCGTGGAAGCAACCAGCCCCGCAACAACAATGCCAAGTCTTATGGTCGTGTTCATGCCAACCACGTTGATCTCAATGGAGTTCTAGACCAGCCTGCTACCGTGATGGGTACACTCCTCATAAATTCAGTACCAGCATCTGTTTTATTTGATACAGGAGCATCACATTCATTCATATCAGTTGAGTTTGCATTCATGCATGGCATTAAATACAAAGAGATGAACACAACGATTGTGGTACACACTCCTGCGGGCCAGTGTCAAACCTCTATGGTTAGTCACAACGTTCCCGTTGAAATTGAAGGACTGGAATTCCTTGCCTCTCCCATCGTACTGAAGTCCTGTAGCATCGACCTTATTCTGGGAATGGATTGGTTGAAAGCGCATACTGCTTCTATAGTTTGTGCCACTAAGGTCGTCCATCTGCTACACCCTTCTGATGAAATAATTGCTTACCAAGCTCATCTAGTTCAGAACGCTGAGGCACGTCTTTATGCCTTGAATGTGTTGAATGCTGCACCACTCGAGGGCATTGAAAACATACCCGTCATTCGTGAATTCCAAGACGTCTTCCCAGAAGAACTTCCAGGGATTCCCCCTGCTAGAGCTGTCGAATTCATCATCGACTTGAAACCCGACACGCCCCTATAGCCAAACGACCCTACAAGATGCCGCCACATGAACTCATTGAGCTTAAGGAGGAAATTGACAAATCTCTTGTGAAAGGTTTCATTCTCCCAAGTTGCTCTCCTTGGGGAGCACCTTCTCTCTTTGTTAAGAAGAAGGATGGGACAAACCGATTAGTCCAAGATTACCGTCCTATAAACCAAGCTACCATTCAGAATAAATATCCTCTTCCTCGGATCAATGATCTTTATGATCAACTGGCTGGCTCATCAGTGTTCTCAAAACTCGACTTGAGGTTGGTTTACCACCAGATCCGTGTTCGTGAAGAGGATATCCCAAAACCTGCCTTCGTGACTCGGTATGGATCATACGAGTACACCGTCATGTCATTCGGCTTAACGAATGCTCCAGCCACCTTCTCTCGTCTGATGAACTATATATTCATGGATTACCTCGACAAGTTCGTCGTGGTTTATTTGGACGATATCCTTGTATTTTCCAAGAACAAGGAAGAACATGCTGGACATCTTCGTCTTGTGCTGGAAAAGATTCGAGAACATCAACTGTATGCTAAGTATTCCAAGTGTGAATTCTGGCTCCCCGAAGTAACCTATCTTGGGCATGTCATCTCCAAGGATGGTATTGCCGTCAACCCTGAACGAGTTCAGGCTATTCACGATTGGACTCCTCCGAAGAATGTCAAGCAAGTCCGAAGTTTTCTCGGTCTCGCCAACTATTGCCGTCGATTCATCGAGAACTTCTCCAAGATTTGCAGGCCTCTAACTAATCTGTTGCATAAGGGTGTCAAGTTCGAATGGACAGACAAGTGTCAGGAAAGTTTCCAGGCACTCAAAGACAAGTTGACTTCTGCCCCAGTGCTTGCTCCACCTGATACTAAGAAGGACTTCGTCATTTACTGCGATGCTTCCCGTCAAGGATTAGGCTGTGTCCTAATGCAAGAGCGCAGAGTGATTGCTTATGCCTCTCGTCAACTGCGCCCTCATGAAGAAAACTACCCAGTTCACGACCTCGAGCTTGCTGCTGTCATTCATGCACTGAAGCAGTGGCGACATTACCTTCTCGGTAATCGTTGCGAAATCTTCACCGACCACCAAAGTCTGAAGTATCTTTTTACTCAGCCAGATCTGAACCTCCATCGACAGAGATGGATGCAGACTGTTGCAGACTTTGACGTGGGTATATCCTATACCCCCGGCAAGGCTAATGTAATGGTTGATGCCTTGAGCCGCAAGTCTTACTGCAATCACCTCCAGGTTCACAAAGTTCAGCCCTCACTTGTCGAAGAATTTAGAAAGCTGAACCTTCATATTGTTCCCCCTGGTGCACTCGCTCCCCCTCCCCCGGAGTTCCGATAGATGAATCTTCATGTTGTTACTAAGGGTTCTCTAAATACCCTGGCTGTCATACCAGATCTCATAGCTGGTATAAAGACTATTCAAGGTTATGACTCTGGAGTCCATAAGATTAAACGCCATCTAGCAGAAGGAAAGCCCTCATTCTTCACTGTCGCCGATGATGGCGCCTTGTACTTCAAAGGCCGCTTAGTGGTACCATGTTCGAAGAAAAACCTGGGTAAGACTAAAAGGGTTATGAAAGAAGCTCATGATACGCCTCTATCTATCCATCCTGGCAGTACCAAGATGTATCAGGATATTCGTCAGAGATTCTGGTGGTCTAATATGAAGCAGGACATTGCTCGTTATGTTGCTGAGTGTGACGTTTGCCGCCGTAGCAAAGCAGAGCATCAAAGGCCTGCTGGAACTCCGCAACCTATCTCTATTCCTGAATGGAAATGGGACCATGTTGAAATGGACTTCGTCACTGGATTTCCCAAATCACAGAAAGGTAGGGCTGAGAAAAAAGCTCGAAGCTCGTGAGCTAAACGAGTAGCTCGTGACTCGGCTCGAATCGACTCGAACTCGAAGAATAATGAGTCGAGCCAAGCTTTATTTTAAGATCGTTTATACACCAAGTTAAACGAGCCAATCTCACGAGTACTCGTGTAACTCGTTAGGCTTGGTACAAAAGATCAACCACTCTCAATACAAAAAAAGATCAGCCACTCAATACTTTATGTCGTAGGCGCACAACACAAGGCCTGGCCGTTGAAGACTCAACCGCCTAGGAGACTCATGCGTTACAAGGAAATTACTATTGTTAGTGATATATATGTTTAATATATACATAATCATTTTATAATATTTGAGGGTTTTATGTTCATATCTTTAATGAGCTTAACAAGCTAAACAAGTCAGCTCGCGAGTTATACGAGTTGAGCCAATCTTGGATTTGAGCTCGTTATAATAACGAGTCCAGTCGAGCTAACTCGTTAACGAAACGAGCTCTAGTGAGTCGAGCCGAGCTGGCTCGACTCGGCTCGAATTCCACCCCTACAGAAAGGTAATGATGCTATTCTTGTCATCATTGACCGGCTTTCTAAAGTTGCACATTTTCTGGCGGTCAAAGAGACAATCACTGCTAGTCAGCTTGCTACTCTCTACATGTCCAGAATTGTTTCACTTCATGGTATTCCACTGGTTATCAGTTCAGACCGTGGCAGCTTATTCACTTCAAGATTTTGGGCAAGTTTCCAAGAAGCTATGGGAACTCATCTGTCGTTCAGTACGGCGTTTCATCCTCAGTCACAAGGACAGGTTGAACGTGTCAACCAAGTTCTCGAAGACATGGTTCGAGCTTGTGTAATTTCCTTCGGCAAGAAATGGGAGGAATCTCTTCCATATGCCGAGTTCTCTTATCATAATAGCTATCAAGCTAGTCTGAAGATGTCCCCCTTCGAAGTGTTATATGGACGAAAGTGTCGGACCCCTCTGAACTGGTCAGAAACTGGGGAACGTCCACTCTTCGGTCCGGATATTATCCAACAGGCCGAAGAACAAGTTCGCATTATTCGCGAGAATCTCAAGACTGCTCAGTCACGTCAGAAGAGTCAGTATGACCGTCATCACAAAGACATGGTCTATCAACCTGGCGAAAAGGCTTATCTTCGAGTTACACCAATGAAGGGTGCTCACCGCTTCGGGATCAAGGGCAAGCTAGCTCCTCGCTATATCGGTCCCTTCACTATTCTCGAAAGGCGTGGGAAAGTGGCATATCAACTGGAGCTTCCGTCCAACCTTTCTCAGGTTCATGATGTGTTCCACGTGTCACAGCTCCGTCGTTGCTTCAAGGATCCAATCCGAGCAGTGGTCCATGAAGTGCTCGAATTGCAATAGGACCTCTCCTATAAAGAGCATCTGGTCCGCATTCTCGACCAAGCTGAACGCCGCACACGTCAGAAGGCGATCAAGTTCCTCAAGGTCCAGTGGTCGAACCACTCTGAAGATGAAGCTACCTGGGAACGCGGGGATCGTCTTCGTGATGAATACACCGCACTGTTTCCTTCTACCTCCTAAATCTCGGGACGATATTTCTTGTAGTGGAGGAGATTTGTAATGCCCGGATAATCATGCTACAGTAATGTCACATTAATGATGCCACGTCACCTCTGTCACTGTAGTTAATCTCGGGTTAATTCGAAACCGCGTCAAAATTCAAATTCAAATTAATGTCAAACGACAAAAGCTTTCAAAATATTAAACTAAAATATCCGGAGTGTGCAGTTAAATGCCTAGGTAATTATAGTGCAACAAACACCCTTTTAGAAAATGTCTAAATATATTAAAATGAAATAAAACAGAAAAGTGAAATAAATAAAAGGAAAAGATAAATCTAACAAAAAAACAAAAAGAGAGAAAGGCCCCCACTGGGCTTCGGCCCAGCAGGCCGACCCATTCGGCCACAGGCCCAGCCGGTCGAACCCTGCCCCCCCAAACCCTAATCGACACCCCCCTACTCCCTGAAAATACCTCCTCCCCCCTCTCCCCCGATTTGGATCGGGATCGAGGAGGAGGCCGCCGACGCTGTCGCCCGTCGCCGCCAGGAGACCCCGCAGCCTCCACCTCACCGGACTGCCTCCTCTTCGCTGGACCTCCCCGAACCTCCCCGCGCCCATTGCCCCGTTCCCTGCTAAACTGTGGTGAGGCCCGACCTCTCCTTCTCTCCCCGTCCCCGCGTCCCACTTGGCCGCTCGCGCGCTCGCACTCGTGCGCGTGCCTGCAGCCGCCTCCCAACCATGCGCGCCCGTAGCCCAGCACGCCGCGGCTTGTCGCCGTGCCCCGCGCTCCACGCCCCTCCTCGGCCATGTTGTTGTGCCGCTCCGCCGGGACCGCGCCTAGGTCGCACCCATCCACGCTCCGCGCGCTGCCTCCCCGTGGTTGCCGCGGTGCGTGCCCCTTAGCTCCCCTCTGGCCGTGCAGCCGTTGCCGCCTACCGCGCCCGGCCACAACTGCCCATGTCGGGCCGCGTCCTCCTTCGTCGGGCAGCGCCAGGCCACGCCCATTCCGGCCGGTCGCGCCCGCGACCCCGCCGCTGCTCCACTTCGTCCTGGCCACCGGCCACCTCGCCCCGCCGCCGAGTCTCGCCCGCTGTGCGCCCGCGCCGCCTCGCCGGGGCTCCGCGCCCGCGCAGTTCGCTTGCCGGCTGCGTTCCGGCCGCCGCAGCCCCTCTCGCCTTCGGCCGCTATTGGACGTGCCTACCGGTGCCCCGCTGCTCCGGTCGTGGCCACGAGCCAGGCGCCGCCCCCCCTTTCCTCCCCTCGCTGGCCGCGTCGAGGCCCTCACGCCCACTCGACCCCGCTCTGGCCTCGCCTCGCTAACGGGCGGGCTGCGGCTTCGCCCGTGCCCGCGCCCGGCAGCCCACGCCCGCTATGGCCCCTCTGGGCCACAGACATGTGGGGCCCAGCCCCCAAAACGATTTATAAAAAAAGGAATTAAAAATATATAAAATAAAAATAAAAATAATTAATTAATTAATTAAAAAATAATTAACTTAATTAATGTTGTTTAAGTAAACTAATTAAACATTAGTTATCTAATTAACCTGGTTAGTTAATTAGCTAATTAATTAGTATGGCAGTGGGGCCCACCCCTTAATTAATACTAACTAGGATAATTAATATGTCTAATTAAAATGTGTCACTGACCAGGGGAACCCCCCACTGGTCAGGTTGACCAGTCAACGCTGTTGACTGCTGACGTCAGCATGGCATCATGCTGATGTCATAAATCTAATTTCGAATTAAATTAAATAATTAATTAAATTTCAGAAAAAAAAATCTTTAGAAAATCATATCTTTTAATCCGTAACTTGGATTAAATTATTTTCAACATGAAAGTTGCTCAGAACAACGAGACGAATCCGGATTCGCAACCCGTTCGTCCACCACGCATCCCTAGCATAGCGAACACGCAACTTTTCCCCTCCGGTTCATCTGTCCAAAAACGCGAAACACCGGGAATACTTTCCCGAATGTTTTCCCCCTTCACCGGTACCACCTCGTACCGCATTAGGGCACACCTAACATCACGCTTTGTCATGTCATGCATCGTCATGCATTTGTTTGCATTATATTTATTGTTTCTTCCCCCTCTTCTCTCGCTAGACATCGAGACCGACGCCGCTGCTACCCAGTACGACTACAGTGTTGACGACCCCTCTCTCTTACCAGAGCAAGCAGGCAACCCCCCCCCCTTGATCACCAGATATCGCCTACTCTTCTCTATACTTCTTGCATTATAGTAGTGTAGCATGTTACTGCTTTCCATTAATCCTATTCTGATGCATAGCCTGTCCTTGCTACTACTGTTGTTACCTTTACCTGCAATCCTAATGCTTAGTATATGATGCTAGTTTATCAGCAGTGACCCTACATTCTTGTTCGTCTGCCATGCTATACTATCGGGCCATGATCACTCGGGAGGTGATCACGGGTATATACTATATACTTTATACATGATACATGTGATGACTAAAGACGGGTCGACTCGAGGAGTACCCGCGGTTGATTCACGAATTGGGGGCTGGAAGGACATACTTTCCCGACAGCCCTCTGTGTGGATCTTTGTGGCGAAGCGACAGGGCAGGTTGAGACCACCTAGGAGAGAGGTGGGCCTGGGCCTGGTCGGCGTTCGCAGTTATTTCAAGATAACACGTTTAACGAGATCTTGGTATTTGATCTGAGTCTTGCTACAGGCCTATACGCACTAACCATCTACGCGGGGACAGTTATGGGCACTCAACGTCATGGTATCAGCCAAAGCCTTCGTGAGGTCAGCGACTGAGCGGCGCGCGTCGGGTTGGACTGGAACGCCTGCTCTTGTATAAGGGAGGCTAGGTCTGCTCACCGGCCGCGTTCGCAACGTGCAGGTGTGCAATGGGTGATGGGCCCAGACCCCCGCGCCATAGGATTTAGACCGGCGTGCTGACCTCTCTGTTGTGCCTAGGTAGGGCTGTGATGTGTTGACCTTTCGAGGCCGGGCATGACCCAGAAAAGTGTGTCCGGACAAAGGGGATCGAGCATGTTGGGAAATGTGGTGCACCCCTGTAGGGAAGTTAATCTATTCGAATAGCCGTGATCTTTGCTAACATGACGACTTGGAGTTGTACCTTTACCTTATGACAACTAGAACCGGATACTTAATAAAAGACACCCTTCCAAGTGCCAGATACAACCGGTGATCGCTCTCTCACAGGGCGACAAGGGGAGGATCACCGGGTAGGATTATGCTATGCGATGCTACTTGGTGAACTTACCTTCTGCTCTCTCCTACATGCTGCAAGATGGAGGTGGCCAGAAGCGTAGTCTTCGATAGGACTAGCTATCCCCCTCTTATTCCGGCATTCTACAGTTCAGCCCACTTATGATACCCTTATTCCATTTGATACCAATGCATACATATGTAGTGTAGCTCCTTGCTTGCGAGTACTTTGGATGAGTACTCACAGTTGCTTTGCTCCCTCTTTTCCCCCTTTCTATACTCGATTGCGGCGACCAGACGATGGAGTCCAGGAGCCAGACGCCATTGTCGATGACGACTACTACTACTACTCGAGAGGTGCCTACTACTACGTGCAGCCCGCTGACGACGACCAGGAGTAGTTTAGGAGGATCCCAGGCAGGAGGCCTGCGCCTCTTTCGATCTGTATCCTAGTTTGTGCTAGCCTTCTTAAGGCAAACTTGTTTAACTTATGTGTGTACTCAGATATTGTTGCTTCCGCTGACTCGTCTATGATCGAGCTCTTGTATTCGAGCCCTCGAGGCCCCTGGCTTGTAATATGATGCTTGTATGACTTATTTTATTTGTAGAGTTGTGTTGTGATATCTTCCCGTGAGTCCCTGATCTTGATCGTTGTCGGGTGGTAGGTGCGACATATGCCAACGGGTGGCTTATCATTGTGGGAGCCAGTAAAACATCGCCGGCGCCTGGAAACGGGATGAGGCGAAGACATGCACGCCGGCGAATCTTACCCACCTTCGGGGCTCTCCGAGGAGATAACACCCCTACTGCTGCTCTGCGGGGTCTCCGCATGATCACTAGATGAACAAGTAGCTACACGATGCTCCTAGAGATGTTTGGTGGGAGGAGGAAGAAGGGCACGGCTTGCTCTCTTCCTCTCCTCGCGTGGTGTCTAAAACTAGCAAGGATCAACCCTTTGCATGGGTGCCCCGGGGGGTTTATATAGGCCTACCCCCCGGGGGTACAATGGTAATCCGGCTGGGCGCGGGGCCCAGCCGTCTACGACTACGCTCGCCGGCTTCTGCGCCGACTACTGGGGCCTGCCGGTTGGTGGGTCCCGCCGGCTGGTTACTGTTGCTCAATCCTGGTGACGAGGGCTTCATCGAGGTAGGCATGGCTACAGTGCCACCGTCCGGTAGGTGGTCACTGTAGCCTCACCGCGTCTTGTCTCCTTGATGGGGCGTCTCCTCCGAAGGAGGCGGCATGCCGGCTATGGAGTGTCGGCTTTGTCTCTGGCCGACTGGGGGATGCACGGCCGCCTTCGGGTGTCTCTCTGCCCGAAGGGGCCCACGCCCGTGGGCCGTACTGGTAATCCATCATGGATGACATCAGGGTCAACGTGGCAACAGTGCCGCGCCGGACGGGTCATGGCCACCCGTACGGCGCACTGTGCCGGTCGTGCTCCGGGATTCGGGGGTGGCAAGCTTCACTGTAGCCACACCCCGTCACATCGCCGTTGGGTGGATGCAAACTTTGAGGGTACGGTCTTGACCACTTTGTGGGAGCCGGCTTCTTGGAGTCGGCCTTCTCGCGGCCGGCTTCTCGAAGCTGGCCCTCCCGTGGCTCTCTTCACAAGGGCTAAAGTCGGGCCGCCTTCTCATAGCCGGCCTGGGAGACAGCCGGCAAGGGGAAGGCGGCCCCTCATCTTGGATTCTTGAGAGCCGGAGGAGCTCGCAATTTTTTCAGAAGGGCCAGGGGAAGCCAGCTAGGCTACCCATGGCTATTTCCTCCGACAGTAGTCCCCAAAGCTGATCAAGTTTTGAGGCTGACAAAGGGACGAGAAGCTTGGTCAGCTTCCTATCCTGAGGGGCCGGCTTTGCTGGTGCGCGCCGACTTCGAAGAGCTCCATTTCTTGTAGGCGGGAACGCGGTCGACCTGCAAGCTGACCGCAGGCCTTCCCGCGGGCCACGTGGTAGTGAAACCCTGCCAGTGCACGCGCGCGATGTGACGCCGCTGCAGGCCCGGGCCCGCCACTCCTAGGCCTCGGCCCGAGCGCGGATCTTCTGCGGCCCACGCGGACCGCTCGCCTTCCCGCGGCGGTTTTATTACGCCGTTAGGGCGCAATAATCGCGGTACGTGGGGGAGTGGGCGCAGTTGATCCCCACGCTCCCCCACGCCGCGCCTCCTCGGCTCCGCTGCGCGAGCCTATAAGTAGGGGGAGGAGAGGGAGCGGCAGAGGCTCTCGCGCTCTCCGTCGCTCCACCCCCTCTTTCTCCTTCCTTCCGCTGCTGCAGCGCCCACTGCCGCGCCGTTTCTCCGTCGCTTCGTCTTGCTCCCCATCTCACCGTTCCGCCGCCACATCGTCTCGCTTTCATGGCGCTATCGAGCTCATGGGATGGCTCCAACGTCCATGAGGACCACGTCGAGTTCCTCCGCCAGACGCGACGCCTGCTCGGCGAGAGCTTCGTGCGGGTCCGTCGAGCGCCGGAGAGCGAGGTTTCGCCGGCACGGGAGGACGGCGAGCGGGTTATCTTCCGCTCGCACTGCCTGCGCGGCTTCGGCCTTCCGGCGAGCGGGTTCCTCCATTCCTTCCTCAAGTTCTACTACCTTCAGCCGCATCACCTCACGCCCAACGCGGTGATGCTGCTGTCGGCCTTCGTCTCCCTCTGCGAAGGTTTCCTTGGGGTCCTCCCCACGCTTGAGCTCTGGGGGGAATTCTTCCAGAGCAAACTCGGCACCGTCGTCACGGGCGTGCCCGCCCCCTGCGGGGCCTATATCGCCATGAGGCGGTCGGGCGAGAACAACCCGTTCCCGCCCATCCCGCTGATCCAGTCGGTGAAGCTCTGGCAGAAGTCGTACTTCTATGTGAAGAACGTCGCCCAACGAGGCGACTACGTCAACCTGCCGGCTTACGTAGCCGGCCCGCCGGCTGGGAGGCAACCTTCGTGGAGCTTCCGGGCCAGGTCATTGTCTCAGGCCGAGAACGCAGCCGTCTCCCGGCTTCGGGTGATGATCCAGGGGGAAGGCCTGACTGGAGCCGACTTGGTGGCCACCTTCGTGGAGCGCCGGGTACTTCCTCTTCAAAGCCGGCCTCACATGATGTGTCAGATGAGTAGCCGCTTCGACCCAAGCCGGCTGAGCACCAGGGAGATGCCTCATGCAGAGGTGTCGTACATAGTGAATTACATCTCCAACCGCAAGCTCGCCGAGGACTGGCGATATGGCAAGGCGCCGTACTCTCGTGCCAACCCTCCGCCCGTGGTAAGTTTTTCCTCTTCTTTTTTTTGTTGGTAGCCGGCCTTATGATAGCCGGCTTCTGATTAGTCGGTTCTCCCCTAGCAGAACCCTCTCCTTCCGCCAACGACCGGGGCCGCAGGGGTAGAGCACCAGCTCGTCCCCGACCGCACGGTGGACGACGCCGATGACCCGGACTTGGGAGCGGCCGCCATGGAAGACGCCATCATGGGGGGAAGCAACGAGCCCAGAGGCACGGGGCTCACGGCCCGCTTCGAGGACTGGCCGGATGATGCTGAGGTCGAAGTCGCCCCGCGCCGCCAGCCGGCGCCTAATCATCATGGCGCGGGCTCGTCCGCCGTGCCGGCTGCTGGCGGCGGTGCCCAGAAGCGCCGGGCCGCGTCGATCCTCTTCGGCAGCCGGCCGAAGAAGTCCAAGGCTTCCACCGCAGCGACCAAGCGAGATGAGGCGGCCGCGAAGGCGGCCCGCTTACGCAAGGCGGTGAAGCAGCCGCAGGCGATCTCAGCGTAAGTTGTCGAATGCTTGGACGCATATTTTTTGTTGTTCTCTTTGATTGAAAACTCTTCTAAACCTTTCTTTGCTCGCCGGACAGGGCGCCGCTTTCCCTTGAGCGGGGTCCGGGCGGCTCCGTAGTCAGGCCGACTGGAGGGTCTTCAGGCTCCTGCCGCGTGGACCCCCGCGCCGACCTCAGGGAGGCCACGGAGCGGAACGCCCGTGAAGCGCGGGAGGAGCGGGAGGTGGCAGAGCGAACGGCCGCCCAGGCGGCGAAGGAGCAGGCCGACGCGGCAGCCAAAGCCCGGGCGGAGGCGGCAGCCGCGGAGACGGAGGCAGAGGCTTCGCACAACTAGCCTCCGCTGCTTGCCATTCCCCTCCATGCCGTGGCCCCCAGCATCCCGGTGCCCCCGTCGGAGGAAGTCGACCAAGAACCGCCGGCGATGGAGAGGAGGGAGGTCCAAGTGGCCTCCGTGGAAGGAGCACAGCAGACGGCGCCGACCGGAGTGGGCCAAGGCGGCCAATCTGCCGCGGCGCCAGAGCAGCCGGCCGGCGGTGAGCCGGCAGCAGGAGCCGGCCTCGAGGTGCAGCCGGCAACGCGCCGGCGCGCAGGGGGAGGCACCGCCGCGCCGGAGCCGCACCGAGTCGCGGGTGCCGGCCAGACGGCGGAGGCCTTGGAGGCGGCCAGCACCGCCACGTCCGAGTGGACTCCCAGCGGGGGGACGGGCGAGCTGAACGTGGCGGCCCAAGAGGTTCGGAACCGGCTTCAGGCCCAGGCCGCCTCGCTGCAGCAGTACACCCAAGAATTCTTAGCGACGCGGGACGTCATCCGGGTGAGTCCCCTAGCCTTGTTTGTTTTGTTTTCTTGATTTCTTTCGTGGGGGCGCGTCAGCGCACCCACTGGGTGTAGTCCCTGAGTTCCGAGTCGGCTGCTGCGCAGGCGGCTCGGAACTTACTAGGTCCTAACAACCATCTTATACCCGCCTCCTGTCTGTCCTTTCAGGAGTATCATAACCTCTGTGCCGCCGCCTTCAACTCCCAGGCTCAGGAGCTGGGCCGGAGAACCGAAGACCTGGTCAACAGCTGAAGTGCGTCCTTGTTTTCGTTCATCTCCTGTGGGGGCGCGTCAGCGCACCCACTGGGTGTAGTCCCCAAGATTCGGGCCGACTACTGAGCAGTCGGGTCGGATCTTCCCTGACGACTTCTTCCTCATTGGTTTTTCTTTTGTCTTTCGTGATTGCAGGGTCCAATGCCGACTTGAGGGGGTAGCTCAGCGAGGCGCAGGCCGCCCTTCACGTCAAGGAAACCGAGCATGCCGCCTTGGTCCTGGAGCGTGACCGCCTGGCCAAGAAGTTGGCTGACCAGGAGGAGAGCCACAAGGCGGCCCTGAAGGAAGTGCAGGACAGCGAAGCCGCCCTGAAGGCCGAGTTCGAGACTGAGGCGGCGGGCTGGGCTGAGACCAGGCAAGCGCTGGATGAAGGCTTCTGCCGTATTGAGGACTTGATCGACGGTAAGCCGCCTTCCTCGCTCCTTGCCTGGCCCTTGCCGGCTGATTTTTGTTCTGACTTGCGCTGCTTTTTATTCTCTGTGCAGACTACTTTCCCGGCTACTCCGTCTTTGCCGCCCAAACTATCGAGGCCCATCGCGAAGCATGCCGTCAGGCGGGGACCGCCATCACGCCGGATGCGAATCGGACGCTTGAGGAGCAGCTCTTGGCGGTCCAAGCGCGGCTGCAGCCGGCTCATCATATGCTCTGCTGCCTCCAGCGCGCCGGAGCGTAGGTGTTGGCCGCCCTCTGGCCCGGCGAGTCGATTCCCCGCACCTCGAGCCGGACTGCCAACTGGCTGGAGGTTGCGGTTGGCCGCTTCGAAGCTTGGAAGGCGTCGGCAGCCCGGCTTGGAGCTGGGCAGGCGTTGGAGTTCGTCCGGGCTTGGTATCCAGGGCTGAACCTGGACCAGCTGTGCACCTGGCGGCTGGAGGCCGACGCAGAGCTGGAGGAGGTGCGGCCGGCTATCGCTCAGTGCGCTTCGACGATCCCCGAGTGCACCGACATCAGCGTCTTGTCACATCCCTGGTCCTGTTATGCACTAGGCTAGACCTCAGGTGTGCATCATGTTTAAATTCAAATGAAATTTGAATTGAGGAATTTTCAAAAGCCTCAGGAAACCTCTAAAAATAACCAACATTTAAATCTTCTCAAATGTGTCCAAGAAAATGTTCCTGTTATTCCATGGAAATATTGGTAAGAGGTAAAATTTAAACCAATATTTTTGGAGTCACAGAGATAATTATTTTGGCCATTTGAATTAATCCAATAACTATTTGCTTTGGATTTATATTTAATATATATTAAATATGACTCCAATAATTCTGGAAGTTTGTGAGTGGCTTTGTATATATTTTAGCAAGCCACATAAAAATCTACAGAATTTATTTAAATGATTTAGTTGCTAAACTAAATCAAAACAAACTACAGATAATAGAAAAAAAGTAAAAGAGAGAGAGCAGAAGGACTTACCTGGCGCCACTTACCTGGCCCAACACTGTGCAGCCAGCAGCGGCCCAGCCCACCTCCTCCCCCTTGTCATCTTCCTCCCCTCGCACCGAAGCAGCTCGGTGGCGAGCGCCGATGCCGCCTCGGCCACCTCCTGCTTCCACCGAGGCGTTCCCGAGCCTCCCCCTCACGCCACCACGATGCCCCGACCCCCTGGAACCCCTCGACCTCTCCCATCGTCTCCCCCCTTTCTTTGGCTCCCTCTCTCCTCCACCGAGCGGAGCCTCGTCGCCATCGACGCCGTTCGCGGCGGCCACCACCACCCTCTCGCCTCCCCGACGCCTCCCAGAGCTCCGCAGTGCCTCCCTCTACCTCCTCAACGAGCCACGAGGCCCCAGACGTGCCGCAACACCGCCCTC
>NC_041390.1:53710085-53745532 GCF_002162155.2 Triticum dicoccoides | reverse complement strand
TTGGCTCCCTCTCTCCTCCACCGAGCGGAGCCCCGTCGCCACCGACGCCGTTCGCCGCGGCCACCACCACCCTCTCGCCTCCCCGACGCCTCCCAGAGCTCCGCAGTGCCTCCCTCTACCTCCTCAACGAGCCACGAGGCCCCAGACGTGCCGCAACACCGCCCTCGATGTCTTCTTCAACCTCGGGACCGCCGGCCATCTTCGTCAAATTCGTCGGCTCCGGTGCCTCCCCGAGCTCCCCGAGGCCACCGTCGCAACCCCTGTGAGCTCCACTCCGTTTCCCCTCCTTCATTTTGCTCGTTCCCGTGCCGTAGCACCCCCGGCCACATTCCCGAGCACCGCCGTCCGCCATGGCCGCGTAGCTCTCCTGACCCGAGCCCCTCTGCTCGAACCCGTGGCACCAGCGCGCTTCTGGTGGCCCGCGGATGCCGTCTGGGCCATCAGTTTCTCTCCTAGCGCGCCGCAGCCCAACCCCGCACATGGCCGAACTCCGGCCGCCGCCTCGGGCTCCACTCCGGCGAACCCCGGCCACCCCCGCACCTCCCGTTGGTCCCCCTAGATGCGCACGGGCGCGGGCTACCTCCTGGTGCCCTTGGCGCGTCGATCCGATGCCCCTAGCGCAAGTCCGGCGTGCCCCCGCCGTGTTCTGTGGTCGCCGTCGACTGGTCTCCGATGTGCTGACGTGGCGTCGTCGTTAGGGGCTAATGACCCTGCTAATTAGCCCTTGTGACACTGACAGCTGGGCCCCATGCCCTTAATTAACCACGGCTTAAACTTCTGTTAGTTTAGGTTAATCATAGTGGCCCCACGCGTCAGGTTGACTTTGCTGACGTGGTCATTGGCCGGACCCACCTGTCATTGACCCTGGGTAGCACTGTGTCACTGACCAGTGGACCCCACTGGTCAGGTTTGACTCTGGGCGACCCAGTTGACCTGCTGACGTCATGATGATGTCAGGCTGACGCAATAAGTATTTTCTGGATTTAAAAATAATCAGGAAGTTCCAGAAAATTGTATAAACTTCTATAAATCATAGAAATTCAACCGTAACTCCAAATTAAATAATTTATATATGAAAAATTATCAGAAAAATTCAAGGAATCCATCTGTACCATTTACATGCATGTGAGAACAATTTATCACTACTGTTTAGGGCAAATGAAGTGAATGACATTTAAATAACCACATATGGAGTTTGAATTTGAATCTTGGATTCAAACCAACTTCATTTAATCTGGTTTTAGATGCATTAGCCCAAAACACATTCATTTTGCCATGTCATGATCATGCATCATATTGTGCATTGCATTGATTGTGTTCCCTTCTGTGTTGCCGGTATTTGTCCCCTCTCGATAGACGTGATACCGATGATGTGATCGTTGACACTGATGAAGACTCAATGTTATCTTCAGAAGTGTCAGGCAAGCAAAACCCCCTTGTTCATTCCGATAAAATCCCACTCTCTCGCTCCTGCTCTCTTTTACTCCATTAGGACAACATCGATTCATCTGTTACTTGCTGCGGTAGCTGAACCCCTTTATCCTCTGCATGACCTGTCATTCCACAGTAATTAGATGAAACCCACTAGCATGAGTAGGAGTTGTTTGAGCCCTGTTGTGCTTACTCATTCATGTTTGTTTGTCATGCCTGCTACTGCTTAGAGTTGAGTCAGGTCTGATTCATCGGGGATGAATCAGAGGCGTGTGAACATGTCCTACTGTGTGTGAGCTAAGTGTGTGAACATGATTTGGTAAAGGTAGCGGTGAGAGGCCATGTAGGAGTACATGGTGGGTTGTCTCATTGCAGCTGTCCTTAGGAACTGAGTTCTGTGTTTATGATCCATGATTCAGCTACTACCACGCATTGGGCCCGAAACCAATGGACCCTCTCGGCTTCTTGATCACCCTTGTCCTCTGTCCAGGAGTTGCAAGTAGTTTCTGGTGTTTGTAGTATGCTGGAGGCCATGCGCAGCGCTGACCATAGGGGTGGGCTGTGATGCGGTAGGCACGTGGCACGGTGTACCGGGCGCCCGTTTGGTGTCTCGGGAACCCTGTTCACATCGTTTGGGGCTGTGAGCGAAACTCCGGCCGGATCTCCTCATGGATGGAACCCGAATAGGCGATAAACCTGGACTAGAGACTTAAGTGATTAGGTAGGTCGTGGCCGACACCCACGTTGGGCTTCCGCTTGAAGGTTGCCGAGTACATGTCGTGTAAACGGCGGTAAGTGGTGAGAGCGTGTGTGAAGAAGTACACCCCTGCAGGGTTAACATCATCTATTCGAATAGCCGTGTCCGCGGAAAAGGACTTCTGGGTTGCTTATATCAGTTCATAGACAAGTGAAAGTGGATACTCTAAAATACGCAAGATAAGCGTGAGTGCTATGGATGGCGTTCTCGTAGGGAGACGGGAGCGGATCCATAGTGGTGTATTGATATGGTGAAATATGTGGACTCGTGTGCGCCACCTCAAAAGAGTTACATTGCAGTCGTAGTTCAGGATAGCCACCGAGTCAAAGCTGGCTTGCTGCAGTTAAACCCCACCATCCCCTTTGTTGAAAATGAAGCATATGTAGCTAGTTCTGATGTAAGTCTTGCTGGGTACATTTGTACTCACGTTTGCCTATTTTATGTTTTTGCAGAGAGACTTCAGTCTCACTAGTAGTTCCGCTTGGACTTCGACGTTTAGCTTGATACCTCAGCTACGATCTTGTGCCCTCGGCAGGATCTGATAGATAGTCAGGCTTCTCAGCCTTTTTCATTTATAGATGTCTGTACTCAGACATGATAGCTTCCGCTTGTGCTTTGACTTGTATGCTCTGATTGTTGGGTCATGAGACCCATGTTTGTAATGTCTCGCTCCTCGGAGCCTAATGAATAAATACTTGAGTCGTAGAGTCATGTTGTGATGCCATGTTGTATTTGCACATATCGAGCATATTGTGTGTATGTTATTGAAATGCTTGATATGTGTGGGATCTGGCTATCTAGTTGTTTATCCTTAGTAGCCTCTCTTACCGGGAAATGTCTCCTAGTGTTTCCACTTAGCCATGGTAGCTTGCTACTGCTCCGGAACACTTAGGCTGGCCGGCATGTGTCCTTCTTCGTTCCTGTGTCTGTCCCTTCGGGGAAATGTCACGCAAAGAATACCGGAGTCCTGTTAGCCCGCTACAGCCCGGTTCACCGGAGTCCTGCTAGCCCAGTGCTACAGCCTGGATTCACTCGCTGATGACCGACATGTTCGATGCTGGGTCATGGATGCCTGTCCCTGTAAGTCTGTGTCACTTTGGGTTTACGACTAGCCATGTCAGCCTGGGCTCCTTATCATATGGATGCTAGCGACACTGTCATATACGTGTGCCAAAAGGCGCAAACGGTCCCGGGCAAAGGTAAGGCGACACCCGTGGGAATACCGTGTGTGAGGCCGCAAAGTGATATGAGGTGTTACCGGCTAGATCAATGTGACATCGAGTCGGGGTCCTGACAGCGTTGGTATCAGAGCTTGACTGCCTGTAGGATTACCAAGCCAAACTGGTCGAAGTTGAGTCTAGAAATTCTTAGTTATATGTAGGGGAATTGATTGTGGGATGGAACGTAAGGCTCTTTTTACTCCTTATACCTCATGCCCTTCTGATCTGAGTCATCTTATCTTTCCTACGGGGTTAAGGAACTAGGTCTTCTCATCTATCTATCAGGATCACGTGTTACTAATCCGTAGATTTATAAATTGTTGGATTTAAGCTTGAGTTCAGTTTCTACTACTTCCGTATGTTAATTGTTGATCTCGAAACCTTGATATTGTGTTTCTGAGTGGTTATGCCACCATTTTTGTGAATGTCTCAAATCTTTTCTGAGCATTTACAGCCGTTATGTTGTCCGAGTCATTCCAGGTTTCTAAATAGTCTGATGCATTTGCAAAATCCTTTCCCTCTGGTTTCGATGTTCCTTTATGCCAGCTCAACCACACTAATCGGTGAGTTGAGGTACTCTGTTGCCTCGACAAATATGTTGGAGATATTATTATGACCCTAGGTGTCCTAGGGGATCATCTAGTAATTTAGCCATGCTTTGTGTTCCCAGTGTGATGATTCTGTCCTTTATTCTCGGAAGCATCCCGTGATGCTACTTAGTAGTAGGTATTCTATTTCTGGGTTTTGAACCCGAGATTCACTCTACCTACTTCATGTTGATAGTAATTGCTAGTGCCTTTAGGATATTAGTAACTTTGCGATAGTCCTCGAGGTTCGTGGTACATCCTTCTTCCAAATACCATGAACTACTTATGGCAGAAGTTCCTCGTTGAACTGAAATATCACAACAGGATTATTTTTGATGAGTTCTCCATGCTATATTGTGACTCTGCCAGTCCTACCTCTCTGCATGGGTTATCCGGAAGAAATATGTTGAACTTGGTTCGACATACTAATCTATGCATCCACAACTCAGAAAATTATATGTTCCTTTGAGATGTTCTCTTTAGTTGCCTTCTGACCCTCGTCTATCAATTGATAGTCAAGAGTATGCGTGCATTCGTTTATCGATGCCTATTACTCTTGTGGTCCGTTAAGCCATTCTATCGCGGAATGACTAGGAGAAACAAACTCCAGTACCTCATCCATATCCAGGATCGGGTCAAAGAAGTTGCCTTCCACAGATCAGATGCAATCCAGCTTTTGATTCTGTTCTACCCTGAAGTATTACCGTCTTTATGTCAGGACTTTCATGAGGATTGCACCGGCTCTTGTAAATTCTTGATGTAGTGATACTTCTCGCCATCATTATTCATCCCTCGGTTCCGTGTTGTCGCAACCGGAATGTCGACAAGTGAATCGTGATGTGTGAAATCAATACTCCTAGCAACCTTGTTGCTTGGTAGTTAATGGACAATAATCTTATTCTTAGCGTGTTGGTTTTTGAATCATCCTTCTAAGATTGATCGTGCTACCTAGTCCTTATTTCCTGGTGCACTCTTTGATTGATGAGTAGGATTTGGTCAAGTCCTCGCTCATTTGATCATATCATCTTGCCCTGAAAAGCAAGATTGTTCTCGAGCTTAGTAACATATCGGTGGTTCGTGATTTTCGAAGATCTTCTCGGAAGTATTACCAGGTTGTCACCTGACCGCTATGTTGAGCTCGTGATCAAGTTGGTTTCTTGTGAACCACCTTCTCTCCAAGAATCGGTGTTAGATATCCCTGAGCTAGTTGGTTAAGCTAAACGACAACTTGGAGGGTTGGAAGATAAAAGCTTGCCTGACTTAGTTCGTTCCAAAGGGATATTCTTGTGTAGTGTGTATTGAAGAAAGATGATATCTTCATCGATTGGTCCCTGTGATCAGTTGCTGGACCTATCGTCCTATCAATCCTTTGATTTGAGTGTGGGCTATCGTCAAATCAAGTCAGAACCAACGATGCTCGTAATGTTGTCTTCCTCGTGGTTGATCCCTCGAGCATACACCATTATATCTTTTGGGTCTGACCAATGCTATCACCATGTTCACACGATGGTGGAAGTCCAGTGATATGGAAATTCCGATGAGTTGTTGTTGAGTCCATTGACAACATCCTTATCTCCTCCATGATGTTGTTGAACATTAAGTTAGTGTTGGAAACTTTTGAAAGCATTTTCTTCATGCTAGTTCATGAAGTACTTGTTTGATGAAAGGAGTGACTTCCTTTGATTCACGTGCATTTTGATGTAAGCTGCCGTCGTGAATTCGAGAAAGTTTGTTTTTGCTCCTTTGGAATCATCCCAAGTCGGTCATGCACGTGCGAAGAATTCTATGGTCTGTTAGACTGATCATCTTCATTCCATATGTATATCCTAGCACACCAAGCCAGTGACTGATTTGTTCAAGGAGAAGGAGTATCTTCATAAGAGCTAATCCGGACTTATGAAAGAACTTCGATATCCTCGCTGATGGTTCCCAACCAGAACTCGGTAGTGTTTTATTGTAAGACTACCATGTGGGCATGCTTGTCTGGGACAACGTGTTCACATGTTTGTAGCAGAACCAGCTCATGTTTTGGAGCTTGCTATCGTAGTTCATCTCCCGAGAATCCCGCAACGTCATCTCGTCGATTTGTGTTGCAAACTTCCGTTTTTCTTCCTAGACTCGATGAGTCTGGAATATCCTGACACCAACCAGATCTGAATCTCAGGCAGATATGATGGTTGGAATATTTCCCAAGAATTATAATATTGGTCGCGCGATAACCGATAAAGTGGATGTCGTGGCCAACACACCCAGCCGGAAGACCTGTTATTATAATATCTTGATTGATGAAGTTGGCCACCTCCCCATAGGGATTTCGTAGGATTTACTCCCTAGTTGCCCCTATGGATTACTGTATTCCGAAGTCCGACCTTTTTACTTGATGTTCTAGATATCAAACCATATCTATGAATGGGTACACTAGCACATCAAGGAGAACATTAGAAGCGGAGTGCTAAATGTCTCTCGGTCGATCGTCCAGCTTTTGTTCCTTGGCTCGCTAAGGTGAAATCTGAGAAAGTGTTATCCTCCTTTGCATCTGCATCGTCCATCGCTATTCATCATGGTAGTATGTTGTGTTGTCAGCACCCTTGACACGGATGTTGATAAAACCTTGATGATTGTGGAAATGCTCAAGTTCTTGAGAGCACGCACAAGCGCTAGGTGTTATCATCGGCACTAACTGGGATTCCTCTCAGTTTCCTCGGCAATGCTATGACCTTTTCAAACAGTGAATTCACTCTCTATTGTTGGGTTCTTCCCCAGTTACCAGAATCATTCCCAGCATTTGCATTTTGTTCCCAGCTTGCACCGCCAATGTGTCATTCTACCATGGGTCTCCTCCATCTCCGGTGATAAGCAAATTCATCCATTACGTTGTCTTCAACAAGGTAATCCACATCATCCAAGTCCGAGTATGCCATTCTACCGACCTCGCCAATCGATTGCTGTGATTTGCCTTCGGCTGATATAGAGAGTCTCAGTGATCTCTATATCAAAGGTAATTCTTTTTGCCACTTAAGATAATAATCTACGAATCACCCTTCTCCAGGATGTTTCGTCGTGGTGTCATGGCAATTCAACTCCTTGCTATGTTGACAACCGATCACCACATTCTTGAGTCTGGAATTGCTGTCTACCTAGTGAACCTCGTCACCTGCTCCACTCCGTCCCTCTAGAGGTATGCTTCGTCTCTCAGCTTGAGAGATGTTGCCATGTCACATTCCGGGAGTTAATCCTGAGTTGTTCGACCTTCGAGAAGACCGATCCTTCCAGAGTTTTCTTTTCCTCTTCTTGCCATGATTAGTTGGAATTCTCAGGGCAAGACGACATGACAAAGATGGTGATCGAAACAACGTTCCTATGAAGTGCAACCTGGATCGTGAAGATTGTGCTAGTTTGCGTTCCCCCTTCACCTTACCCTAAGCTTGAATCTCGGGACGAGATTTTTGTTTAGTGGGGGTGAGTTGTCACATCCCTGGTCCTGTTATGCACTAGGCTAGACCTCAGGTGTGCATCATGTTTAAATTCAAATGAAATTTGAATTGAGGAATTTTCAAAAGCCTCAGGAAACCTCTAAAAATAACCAACATCTAAATCTTCTCAAATGTGTCCAAGAAAATGTTCCTGTTATTCCATGGAAATATTGGTAAGAGGTAAAATTTAAACCAATATTTTTGGAGTCACAGAGATAATTATTTTGGCCATTTGAATTAATCCAATAACTATTTGCTTTGGATTTATATTTAATATATATTAAATATGACTCCAATAATTCTGGAAGTTTGTGAGTGGCTTTGTATATATTTTAGCAAGCCACATAAAAATCTACAGAATTTATTTAAATGATTTAGTTGCTAAACTAAATCAAAACAAACTACAGATAATAGAAAAAAAGTAAAAGAGAGAGAGCAGAAGGACTTACCTGGCGCCACTTACCTGGCCCAACACTGTGCAGCCAGCAGCGGCCCAGCCCACCTCCTCCCCCTTGTCATCTTCCTCCCCTCGCACCGAAGCAGCTCGGTGGCGAGCGCCGATGCCGCCTCGGCCACCTCCTGCTTCCACCGAGGCGTTCCCGAGCCTCCCCCTCACGCCACCACGATGCCCCGACCCCCTGGAACCCCTCGACCTCTCCCATCGTCTCCCCCCTTTCTTTGGCTCCCTCTCTCCTCCACCGAGCGGAGCCCCGTCGCCACCGACGCCGTTCGCCGCGGCCACCACCACCCTCTCGCCTCCCCGACGCCTCCCAGAGCTCCGCAGTGCCTCCCTCTACCTCCTCAACGAGCCACGAGGCCCCAGACGTGCCGCAACACCGCCCTCGATGTCTTCTTCAACCTCGGGACCGCCGGCCATCTTCGTCAAATTCGTCGGCTCCGGTGCCTCCCCGAGCTCCCCGAGGCCACCGTCGCAACCCCTGTGAGCTCCACTCCGTTTCCCCTCCTTCATTTTGCTCATTCCCGTGCCGTAGCACCCCCGGCCACATTCCCGAGCACCGCCGTCCGCCATGGCCGCGTAGCTCTCCTGACCCGAGCCCCTCTGCTCGAACCCGTGGCACCAGCGCGCTTTTGGTGGCCCGCGGATGCTGTCTGGGCCATCAGTTTCTCTCCTAGCGCGCCGCAGCCCAACCCCGCACATGGCCGAACTCCGGCCGCCGCCTCGGGCTCCACTCCGGCGAACCCCGGCCACCCCCGCACCTCCCGTTGGTCCCCCTAGATGCGCACGGGCGCGGGCTACCTCCTGGTGCCCTTGGCGTGTCGATCCGATGCCCCTAGCGCAAGTCCGGCGTGCCCCCGCCGTGTTCTGTGGTCGCCGTCGGCTGGTCTCCGACGTGCTGACGTGGCGCCGTCGTTAGGGGCTAATGACCCTGCTAATTAGCCCTTGTGACACTGACAGCTGGGCCCCACGCCCTTAATTAACCACGGCTTAAACTTCTGTTAGTTTAGGTTAATCATAGTGGCCCCACGCGTCAGGTTGACTTTGCTGACGTGGTCATTGGCCGGACCCACCTGTCATTGACCCTGGGTAGCACTGTGTCACTGACCAGTGGACCCCACTGGTCAGGTTTGACTCTGGGCGACCCAGTTGACCTGCTGACGTCATGATGATGTCAGGCTGACGCAATAAGTATTTTCTGGATTTAAAAATAATCAGGAAGTTCCAGAAAATTGTATAAACTTCTATAAATCATAGAAATTCAACCGTAACTCCAAATTAAATAATTTATATATGAAAAATTATCAGAAAAATTCAAGGAATCCATCTGTACCATTTACATGCATGTTAGAACAATTTATCACTACTGTTTAGGGCAAATGAAGTGAATGACATTTAAATAACCACATATGGAGTTTGAATTTGAATCTTGGATTCAAACCAACTTCATTTAATCTGGTTTTAGATGCATTAGCCCAAAACACATTCATTTTGCCATGTCATGATCATGCATCATATTGTGCATTGCATTGATTGTGTTCCCTTCTGTGTTGCCGGTATTTGTCCCCTCTCGATAGACGTGATACCGATGATGTGATCGTTGACACTGATGAAGACTCAATGTTATCTTCAGAAGTGCCAGGCAAGCAAAACCCCCTTGTTCATTCCGATAAAATCCCACTCTCTCGCTCCTACTCTCTTTTACTGCATTAGGACAACATCGATTCATCTGTTACTTGCTGCGGTAGCTGAACCCCTTTATCCTCTGCATGACCTGTCATTCCACAGTAATTAGATGAAACCCACTAGCATGAGTAGGAGTTGTTTGAGCCCTGTTGTGCTTACTCATTCATGTTTGTTTGTCATGCCTGCTACTGCTTAGAGTTGAGTCAGGTCTGATTCATCGGGGATGAATCAGAGGCGTGTGAACATGTCCTACTGTGTGTGAGCTAAGTGTGTGAACACGATTTGGTAAAGGTAGCGGTGAGAGGCCATGTAGGAGTACATGGTGGGTTGTCTCATTGCAGCCGTCCTCAGGAACTGAATTCTGTGTTTGTGATCCATGATTCAGCTACTACCACGCATTGGGCCCGAAACCAATGGACCCTCTCGGCTTCTTGATCACCCTTGTCCTCTGTCCAGGAGTTGCAAGTAGTTTCTGGTGTTTGTAGTATGCTGGAGGCTGTGCGCAGCGCTGACCGTAGGGGTGGGCTGTGATGCGGTAGGCACGTGGCACGGTGTACCGGGCGCCCGTTTGGTGTCTCGGGAACCCTGTTCACATCGTTTGGGGCTGTGAGCGAAACTCCGGCCGGATCTCCTCATGGATGGAACCCGAATAGGCGATAAACCTGGACTAGAGACTTAAGTGATTAGGTAGGTCGTGGCCGACACCCACGTTGGGCTTCCGCTTGAAGGTTGCCGAGTACATGTCGTGTAAATGGCGGTAAGTGGTGAGAGCGTGTGTGAAGAAGTACACCCCTGCAGGGTTAACATCATCTATTCGAATAGCCGTGTCCGCGGAAAAGGACTTCTGGGTTGCTTATATCAGTTCATAGACAAGTGAAAGTGGATACTCTAAAATACGCAAGATAAGCGTGAGTGCTATGGATGGCGTTCTCGTAGGGAGACGGGAGCGGATCCATAGTGGTGTATTGATATGGTGAATATGTGGACTCGTGTGCGCCACCTCAAAAGAGTTACATTGCAGTCGTAGTTCAGGATAGCCACTGAGTCAAAGCTGGCTTGCTGCAGTTAAACCCCACCATCCCCTTTGTTGAAAATGAAGCATATGTAGCTAGTTCTGATGTAAGTCTTGCTGGGTACATTTGTACTCACGTTTGCCTATTTTATGTTTTTGCAGAGAGACTTCAGTCTCACTAGTAGTTCCGCTTGGACTTCGACGTTTAGCTTGATACCTCAGCTACGATCTTGTGCCCTCGGCAGGATCTGATAGATAGTCAGGCTTCTCAGCCTTTTTCATTTATAGATGTATGTACTCAGACATGATAGCTTCCGCTTGTGCTTTGACTTGTATGCTCTGATTGTTGGGTCATGAGACCCATGTTTGTAATGTCTCGCTCCTCGGAGCCTAATGAATAAATACTTGAGTCGTAGAGTCATGTTGTGATGCCATGTTGTATTTGCACATATCGAGCATATTGTGTGTATGTTATTGAAATGCTTGATATGTGTGGGATCTGGCTATCTAGTTGTTTATCCTTAGTAGCCTCTCTTACCGGGAAATGTCTCCTAGTGTTTCCACTGAGCCATGGTAGCTTGCTACTGCTCCGGAACACTTAGGCTGGCCGGCATGTGTCCTTCTTCGTTCCTGTGTCTGTCCCTTCGGGGAAATGTCACGCGATGAATACCGGAGTCCTGTTAGCCCGCTACAGCCCGGTTCACCGGAGTCCTGCTAGCCCAGTGCTACAGCCTGGATTCACTCGCTGATGACCGACACGTTCGATGCTGGGTCATGGATGCCTGTCCCTGTAAGTCTGTGTCACTTTGGGTTTACGACTAGCCATGTCAGCCCGGGCTCCTTATCATATGGATGCTAGCGACACTGTCATATACGTGTGCCAAAAGGCGCAAACGGTCCCGGGCAAAGGTAAGGCGACACCCGTGGGAATACCGTGCGTGAGGCCGCAAAGTGATATGAGGTGTTACCGGCTAGATCAATGTGACATCGAGTCGGGGTCCTGACACGTCTTCGCACCTGAAATCAATGATGACGGTGTTGCCCAGCCGGAGGAGTGGTTCGGGCTGAACCCGGCGGTGGGTGAGGACTCGGCAGAGGAGATCGCCTCCAGCGACGAAGGCGAAGACGACGAAGAAGAGGAAGGCGAAGACGTCGAGCCGGCTGGTGGAACAGCCGGCCAGCCTCCGCCTGACCGTGCCTCCAACAACGAGGTGCGCGCAAGCGCGCCTTCTGCGGGAGGCGGTGATCATGCCGAGGTTCGCCAGCCGGCCACTCCTCCAGCCGGCACTGCCGTCTCCACCGACCTGCCCGGCTCGTCAGCCGCTCCACCGGCTTAATCTGCCGTCCTTGTTTTTCCTGTCTGTTGCCTTCTGAACAATTTTATTAAGCTTTCGCAGTTCCACCCACTGGGGGTGTATCAAACTATGTTGAATGCTGGCCTCTTGGAGGTCTTTTATGTAAATATTATCATGTGTATGTCTGGTTTCCCTTCACGTATGCTTTTTATCCTTAGGCTTTTTCCTTTGCCGCCTTCCCCTTTTGGGGAGGCAAGTACTCGAGCTTTCTTGGATTGAAGCGAAGTGAATGGAAGCCGGCCGGCCGGCTACTCTGGTAGTCGGTCGGTGGTAGGAGGCAACCCGGCTTTCGTTATATTAGTCCATTAGTCCCTAGCCGTTTTTCGTGTGGGCATCCTTTCCTGCCTTTAACTCTTGCCAGCCGGACAGCCGGTTCTTCGAACTGCGACTTTTGGCAAGAGTTAAGCTTGGGTGTCAGCACACTACTTGTCTGACCGCGGGTAGGACTTCTAATATAACTCCAGTCGGCCAGTCCCCGGGCCGACTAGTCAAACCCGGTGCCGGACAGAACAAGTAAATGAAATGACAAGGTCATAGGCATGATACTCTTCATTCATAGATAAAAGATGGCAGTCCCCAAGCTCTCCTCGGGGGGCCTATTGTTTCGTACTTAGTACAAAAGTTAGCGTGATACATACTGCATTTCAGCTGTAAAATCTTCGGAGGAGGTTGGCGTTCCATGGTCGTTTCGACTCCTTGCCGGAGTCGTCTCTCTTGCGTGCCTTGGGCTTCTGTGCGTCGATTAGGTAGTAGGAGTCGTTGCCTAAAGCTCTGCTGATGACGAAAGGGCCTTCCCAAGGGGCCGAGAGCTTGTGCTGGCCGGCTGTTCGCTGGATCAGCCGGAGCACAAGGTCGCCCTCTTGGAAGGATCTTGGCCTGACCTTCCGACTGTGGTAGCGGCGCAAACCCTGCTGGTAGATGGCAGATCGGCTGAGGGCTAATAGTCAGCCTTCTTCCAGCAGGTCGACGCCGTCTTCTCGTGCTTCCTTGGCCTCCGCCTCCGTGTACATGGTCACCCGAGGCAAGTCGAACTCGATGTCGGTTGGGATGACTGCCTCGGCACCATACTCGAGGAAGAAAGGAGTGAAGCCGGTTGACTTGTTTGGAGTAGTGCGCAGACTCCAGAGGACAGCCGGCAGCTCATCGAGCCAACAGCCGGCTGAATGCTCCAGTGGTACGACCAATCGGGGCTTGATGCCGGAAAGGATGAGGCCGTTGGCTCGCTCGACCTGGCCATTTGACTGCGGGTGGGCAACGGACGCTAAGTCCAGCCGGATACCTTGTGTTGCGCAGAAACGTGCCAAGGCTCCCTTGGCGAAATTCGTGCCGTTGTCGGTGATGATGCTGTGTGGCACGCCGTACCGAGTTGTTATATCTGCGATGAACATCACGGCAGTCGGCCCATTCAGCTTCTTGATCGACTTTGCCTCAATCCACTTGGTGAATTTGTCCACGGCGACGAGCAAATGTGTCATGCCGCCGCGCGCCGTCTTGAATGGGCCCACCATGTCTAGTCCCCAAACGACGAAGGGCCAAGTGAGGGGAATGGTCTTGAGTGATGAAGCCGGCATGTGTTGCTTAGAGCTGAAGAGTTGGCACCCTTTGCAATGTTTAACCAACTCTTTGGCGTCATCCAAAGCAGTCGGCCAAAACAAACCATGGCGGAAGGCTTTGGCGACGAGTGATCTTGAGGCCGCATGGTGGCCGCATTCTCCTTGGTGGATGTCTGTGAGGATTGCAATGCCCTTCTCTTGCTCGACGCATCGCTAGAGGACTCCAGTGACACTGCGCTTGACGAGCTCTCTGTTGATGATTGTGTATGCTCCGGCTCGGCGTTGGACTTGTCTTGCCTCTGTTTCGTCAGCCGGCAGATCTTGGTTTATTAGGAAGTTGAGGATGGACTGAGCCCATGATGGAGCTGCGACTTCTTCTATTGCCAATGTGGCTACTCCGACTAGGGCAGGCGGGCTGGGTGGTGAAATGCTGGAGTCGGCCGCCGGCTGTTGCGTTGGTGCAGCCCTCGGGTCGACTACCGCAGTCCCCGAGCCGGGTGTGGCAGTCCTCGGGTCGGGCGTAACCGCGGGAGTCACCGAGCCGGCTACTGGAGTCCCCGGGCTGACTGTTGAAGTCCCCGGGTCACCTGCTTGGTTCTTCGAGCCGGACCCGGCCGCGTCGGGGGCAGGCGGCACGAAGATGGAATCAGACTCTGGAGACGGCTTGATGGACGGCTTGAGGAGGCGTTGTAGAGAGACACCGGTTGGTATTGCTTGCCGAGTGGAGCCTATTCGAGCCAGGGCATCGGTCGGCTCGTTGTCGGCTCGCGGTACGTGGAGGAACTCGCATCCTTCAAAGTACCCACTGATTTGCTGAACAAGGAAGCGGTAGCTTGCCATATTTGCGTCCTTGGCGTCCCAGTCGCCGGATGATTGCTGGACCACCAAGTCTGAGTCGCCATAACATAGGATCCGGCGAATGTCGAGTTCTTTGGCAAGCCGGAGCCCGTGTATGAGCGCCTCGTACTCGGCTACATTGTTGGAGGCGGCAAAGTGAATCTGCAGCGTGTATCTGAGCTTGTCGCCTTTGGGAGAGGTAAGGACGACGCCGGCTCCCAAGCCGGTGCGCATCTTGGACCCGTCAAAGTGCATGCGCCAATGAGTGGAGTCGGGAGCCGGCGGCAGGTACTGGGTCTCGGCCCAGTCGACGAGGAAGTCGGCCAATGCTTGGGACTTGATGGCGGTGCGGGGCTGGTAGAAGATCGTGTAAGGGGCCAGCTCGATGGCCCATTTCGCCACCCGGCCGGATGCATCCGGGCTGCCTATGATCTCGGCCAGCGGGGCGGTGCATACGACCGTGATGGGATGCTCTTGAAAGTAGGGCTTCAGCTTCTTGGCGGTGAAGTACATGCCATAACACATCTTTTGGTAGTGCGGGTAGTTCTGCTTCGAGGCGGACAGTACCTCGCTCAAATAGTACACCGGCCTCTGGACCGGCTGGGCTCAGCCCTCTTCTGGGCGTTGGACTACGATGACGGTGCTGACCACCCGGCTGGTTGCGGCAATGTAGAGGAACAGGGCTCTTTCTCAGTCGGCGCCGCCAGGACAGGCGGTGTGGCCAGCATCTTCTTCAGCTCATGAAAAGCTTGGTCGGCTTGGTCATTCCACTCGAAGTGCGTGGCCTTCTTCATGAGGCGGTAGAGGGGGAGAGCTTTCTCTCCGAGCCGGCTGATGAAGCGGTTCAGGGAGGCCAAGCATCCGGTGAACTTCTGGACGTCTCGAAGCTTGGTGGGAATCGCCATTCTCTCAATGGCCTTGATCTTCACTGGGTTGCATTCGATGCCGCGTTCAGAGACCAGGAAGCCTAGGAGCTGGCCGGCTGGCACTCCGAACACGCATTTCTCGGGGTTGAGCTTGATTTGGAACAGGCGTAGGTTCTCAAATGTTTCTTTGAGGTCTTCCAGCAAGGTGTCGCGCTTCTCCGTCTTCACCACAATGTCATCTACGTAGACGTGAGCATTTCTGCCGAGTTGCTTGAGGAGGCACTTCTGCATGCAACGCTGAAAAGTGGCATCGGCATTTCTCAAGCCGAATGTCATAGTCAGGTAGCAGAAGGCTCCGAATGGCGTGATGAAGGCGGTCTTCAGGCGGTCAGCCGGATCTAACTTTATCTGGTGGTATCCTGAGTAAGCATCCAAGAAACTCAACAGCTCGCATCCGGCTGTGGAGTCTATCACCTGGTCAATCCTTGGCAGGGCAAAGGGATCTTTAGGGCAGGCCTTGTTGAGGTTCATGTAGTCTATGCACATGCGCCACTTGTTGTTCTTCTTTAACACGAGGACCGGGTTGGCAAGCCACTCTGTAAAGAAAACTTCCATAATGAAGCCGGCTGCCAGAAGCCGGGCTATCTCTTCTCCCACAATCCTTCTCTTTTCCTCCGACAGTCGGCGGAGGGGCTGTTTGACTGGTTTTGCATCTTCTCGGACGTGTAGTTTGTGCTCGGCGAATTCCTTCGGAACACCCGGCATGTCCTTGGGGGACCATGCAAAGATGTCCCGATTCTCATGGAGGAAATCAGCGAGCTCGCCTTCCTATTTGCTGTTTAGGCTTGCCCCGATGACGGCAAACCTCTCGGGGTGCTCGGGGTCAAGAGGTATCTTCTTCGTCTCTTTGGCCGGCTGGAAAGATCCTTGGGCATCATACTCCTTGGGATCGGGGGACAGGACCGGCTGCTTCCCGGCCATGGCCACGACCCGGTCCAACATCTTCTTCTCTTCGGCAATCACAAGGGACTCGGCCAGCCGGCTGCTGGCGGCAGTGCACTCGTAGGACTTCTTGTAATCGCCGGCTATGGTGATGACGCCCTTGGTGCTCGGCATCTTCATCTTGAGGTATGCATAGTGGGGAACCGCCATGAACCTGGCCAAGGCAGGTCGGCCAAGCAGTGCATGGTAGGGGCTCTCCAGGTCCACCACTTCAAACCAGATCGCTTCCCGGCAGAAATGCTCCTTGTCCCCAAAGAGTACATCAATCTTGATCTTGCCAATGGGGGTGCAGGACAAGCCGGGTACGATGCCATGGAATACTGTCCGAGTAGGCATGAGTTGCTTCGTCTTGACATTCAGCTTCTCCAGGGTGTCACGGTACAAGATGTTGATGCTGCTCCCGCCGTCTATCAACACACGGGAGAAATGGGTGGCGCGTCTGTCCGTTGCAAGGGTGGCATCCAGAACCAACGCATAAGAGCCGGGAGACGGCATCACCTCTGGGTGGTCGGCCCGGCTCCAACTGATAGGTTTTTCTCACCAATGCATGTGCTCGGCGGGGTTGACGGCGACCATGCTGACTTCCTGGTGCTCTCGGCATTTGCTGCGCCGGTCTTCGAGCTGGCTTGTAAATACGATGTAGGTTGCATGCTCGTCGGGGAACTCATCATGCACGGCTCCGACTGCGGGCCGAGCGGCCGGAGGCGGCGGGCCGGCTGGCGGAGGCGGCGCGAGCCCTTCGCCTTTGGAGATTCGGGTGAGCCAATGGCACTTCCGGGTTGTGTGGTTGGACGGCTTCGCGCCGCTGTGGAATTTGCACGGGGCGTCGAGAGTTTGCTCGTAGGAGAAGGCCGGCTGCCAAGCCGGCCGGCCGCCTTTGGGTTTCTTGAGCGCGGGCCGCCCTTCGGGCGGCACGTCTTCGACTGTGTCCACCTGCCGACTGGCGGGAGGCGGCGCAGGGCCCTTGCGCTTGTGATCGTTCGGGTGTGGGCGTCGGCCGGAATCCCCAGCCGGCGTCTTGGGCGCCGGATTGAGTACCTTCCCGGACGCGTCTACCCGGAGCTCAGTCATCATCGAGGAGTCGGCGGTGGCGTACTTGTTCGCCATGTCCAGAAGCTCGTCGAGGGTAGTCGGCTCGTCGCAAAGAAGCTTGTGCTTGAGGAGGGTGCCCTCTCGGCACCCGGCAGTGAAGTATTCTATGGCTTGCACCTCGTGCACCCTCTCGCAAGAGTTGCGGAGCTCGGCCCAACGCGTGAGGTAGTCGCGAGTAGACTCGGTGGGGCCTTGTACGCACAAGGAGAGCTGTCTGGGCTTGGGAGCCCGCTTGTAGGTGCTGGTGAAGTTGCGGACGAAAGCTTCTGTGAAATCTAGCCAGCTGTTGATGCTGGAGGGCTTGAGGCTGTTGAGCCAAGTCCGCGCCGTGCCTTGTAGCATGAGGGGCACGTACTTCACGGCAACGCACCGGTTGCCGTTGGCTATGCTAACCGCCGTGGAGTAGTCGATCAACCAATCTTCCGGCTTCACGGAGCCGTTGTACTTGGGCGTGTCTCTTGGGAGCGAGAACCCTTTGGGGAAAGGCTCGTCACGGATGCGGGGGCCGAAACAAGGCAGACCGACATTGTCTTCTTCTTCCAGCGCCAGGGATCGCGCCAGACGGTCGATCCGATGACGGGCGTCGTTCTCGCCGACTCCTTCGCGGCGACCTAGTCGACCGCTGAGAGTCGGATGCGCCACAGGCGGCAGGGTGGGATATCTCTCTCCACGGGGCCAAGGCGGAGGCGGGTTGCCCCGCCATTCCACGGCCCGGGGGTGGCCTTCCACGTCTCGCTCGATGGAGATTCGGGTCCGGCTTCGGCTGGCAGCCGGCTCTTTCTCGCGCCGTGCGCGGGTGTTGCTCGTAGTCGGCGTCCGGGACGTCGCGCCGTGATCTCGGCGCGGGGGAGGGCTTTCCGCACGGGCGTCGGCTTCGTGCTGCCGCGCGGCCGCATCAATTAGCTGCTGGATGCGTCTGGTCATGTGGGGGAGTTCTTCGGCCCCCAATCCGTCCAGCTCGTCTACGGCCGCCTGGGCGGCACGCAGGTTCTCGAGTGGAGTGGCATAGACTGGGCGGTCGACCCCCAGCGTGTCGGCGATGACAGCGCCGCGCTGCCTGACAACACCGGTCCGGCTTGGCCCGCCCAGAGCCGGCGTGCCAAAGGCGACGCGGTCGGCTTCGCGCTGGTGGGCCTCAGTGAGGCGTCTTACGGAGGCCAGCCTCCGGCCCTCCGCGAGGAGAGCGAGGCGGCGCGCCTCCAGTGCTTCAGCGTCGGCATCAGCCAGGAGCGGGCTGGACAAGTCATGGACCGCCGCGTGCAGGGCGTCGTGGGCGCTCTCATCAGCAGCGCCGCCGTGGCCGATGACCATCACCTCGGTGGTGACAGCGTTGCAGCCATCGGTCCGGGGAAGCGGGTCGTTGTAGATCGTGACGTTGGTGGGGAAGGTGTCAAGTGAGGCCGTGTCGGAGTCGACAGGCATCGGGTAGGTGGAGCCAACCGACTCCAAGTCCACGGCAGGCTCGCCGGAGACATGGAGCTGGCCGAGGAGGTTGGCGAGGTGGTCGGTGCCCGCATCGAAGGCGTGCTCGTCGGAGATGAGGGTTTTGTCGAGGATATCGGCGAGGCTGCTCGCCGCGCAGATGCTGGTGACGCCTTGCAGCGCGTCGTGGCAAGCGCCATCGGGCGTGCCGGGCTGGCTACGCTCGCTGGGGAGGAAGAGGGTTCCCGTCCAGAACAGGTCTCCGGACGACGGTGCACCTGGCCCCACGGTGGGCGCCAAATGTCGGGTGGTAGGTGCGACATATGCCAACGGGTGGCTTATCATTGTGGGAGCCAGTAAAACATCGCCGGTGCCTGGAAACGGGATGAGGCGAAGACATGCACGCCGGCGAATCTTACCCAGCTTCGGGGCTCTCCGAGGAGATAACACCCCTACTGCTGCTCTGTGGGGTCTCCGCATGATCACTAGATGAACAAGTAGCTACACGATGCTCCTAGAGCTGTTTGGTGGGAGGAGGAAGAAGGGCACGGCTCGCTCTCTTCCTCTCCTCGTGTGGTGTCTAAAACTAGCAAGGATCAACCCTTTGCATGGGTGCCCCGGGGGGTTTATATAGGCCTACCCCCCGGGGGTACAATGGTAATCCGGCTGGGCGCGGGGCCCAGCCGTCTGCGACTACGCTCGCCGGCTTCTGCGCCGACTGCTGGAGCCCGCCGGCTGGTTACTGTTGCTCAATTCTGGTGACGAGGGCTTCGTCGAGGTAGGCATGGCTACAGTGCCGCCGTCCGGCGGGTGGTCACTGTAGCCTCACCACGTCTTGTGTCCTTAATGGGGCGCCTCCTCCGAAGGAGGCGGCATGCCGGCTATGGAGTGCCGGCTTTGTCTCTGGCCGACTGGGGGATGCACGGCTGCCTTCGGGTGTCTCTCTGCCGAAGGGGCCCACGCCCATGGGCCGTACTGGTAATCCATCGTGGATGACATCAGGGTCAACGTGGCAACAGTGCCGCGCCGGACGGGTCATGGCCACCCGTACGGCGCACTGTGCCGGTCGTGCTCCGGGATTCGGGGGTGGCAGGCTTCACTGTAGCCACACCCCGTCACATCGCCGTTGGGTGGATGCAAACTTTGAGGGTACGGTCTTGACCACTTTGTGGGAGCCGGCTTCTTGGAGTCGGCCTTCTCGCGGCCGGCTTCTCGAAGCCGGCCCTCCCGTGGCTTTCTTCACGAGGGCTAAAGTCGGGCCGCCTTCCGATAGCCGGCCTGGGGGACAACCGGCAAGGGGAAGGCGGCCCCTCGTCTTGGATTCTTGAGAGCCGGAGGGGCTCGCAATTTTTTCAGAAGGGCCATGGGAAGCCGGCTAGGCTACCCATGGCTATTTCCTCCGACAATCGTACACGTTTGCGTATATGATTAGTGTACGATTGAATCGGGGGCGTCACAGTCATCGCCTGTCGTCGGCTCGGTTTTCACTGGCAACCATGTCTCCCCTACTCGCAGCCGGGACTAGATGATGGATCTCGAGATCCGATCACCAAGCCTCTGGCCGGCCATCGACGAAGAAGATGACCACCACCTCCACCAGTGTCACCACGCCGGGCACGCGTCGCCACCGGCACCCCCATAGTGCCTAGAGGTCGACAAGCCCCGACGAACACCACGCCTCGCCAGCCGCCATGTTTTGAAAACCAAAAAAGTGTAAAATTGCCATGAGACTATATGAAACACTACTAAAAAGGACCCTAATATCTAGAGGAAGCTCCCATCGAACATATCATTCACTAGGGGTTGGACATGCCAGCGTGGTGGGAGATTGAGCGAACTATTTTCTTTCTAAAAGACACCAAGCTGGCCCTCCAAGGATTCGCTCGCTCTGCCCATAGGCCTAGTTAATTTTTGTTTTTTAGAAAAAAATGCCAACGTAAAAAAGACCGTAAAATTATTGCCATGATCTGAATTATGAAAAGCTGCCATCCTGAACTTTAAAAACTGCTATCCTCTAGATATTTAGCCGATGTCACTGAATTTCTCATCCAGATCATCGTTGTAAATGTCGCTGTCCTCTGAATGCTCATTTCTCCATGTGTATGCTTCTGAATGTTCTGCCCTCTAGCTGTCTCCTTTCCCTTTGCTCTCAAGCTTCCTTGGTAACACTATAAGTCTTGGTACTCCTCATATTATTATTTTTAGAAATTAAAGTAAGCACGTGCACATCATTGCAGCTTTGCTTCACAATCATGTTATCATGATCAAAGTGTCAGGTGCTTTGTGTTGTGTGGCACATAGACCATCTTCAAAGCATCATCATCACCCTTGAGAGCGATCAGACTTTCAGAAACTATACTAATGACCATGTGTCGCACTCACAATAGTCAAACCATCAATCTTGGCATCCATGTGAGTTATGTGAGCTCCAATACCACAAAATAACCCATGGTGATGCACCTCCACAGTGAATTGGTGATCATTTTTACTTACAATTCAAAAAAAAAAATATACTACATACAAAAGATGTGGCCTTTGTAAGCAGATTCATTCAAAGAGATTCGTTAAAAGAAACATGGCATTGTAAACCCTAAGACTGAACACCTAACCACATCTATACCAATATCAAAAGATTCAAAGAGACAAATCCAACAAATCCCGGCCGTCAAATCAGGTCAATCCAACGACTCGGGTTGCTCCAATAGCGAGCACTCAACATGTTTAGTGTGCAGTTAATATCTTAACAAATAGTAATGCCAATGCTAATCACATACTTAATACACAAATAATATCCTACCTAATATTTGAGCCACACTATGCGTCGGCCGGCGGATCTTTTAGAAATATCCGCCGCCTCGGCAACTGTCATTTGTACAGCTATCCATCATCCAACACCGTCCTCATTATTGCAATAAGGACAGTGTTGCAAAAATACTTACGACAGGACCGAGGAGCAAACCAATGCCATAGTGCGGGCAGAAGTCGACGCCCATTTTGGACCGAAACCGCCACCGCCGCCAAGGGAGAAAGTGCCTGTGGAAGTAGTTGACCACTTCATTCGTATGGCTCAACCACCAGATCCTAAGCCTGTTGACACAGACTATGAGTGCCACATCAGGAAGTTACATCGACAACGTCTACAGAAGGAGGCGAGCTCGAGCTCGAGCAAACAACAAGCAGCTGTCAAAAAATGCGGGAAAACCGTTGCCCAGCTGGGAGAACAGGCGGGGCAATCAATCCCCCCGCTTGTTGTGCCGCCAACAACACGTGATAGTACGCGCGCCCAATATTATTGTGGCCAAACAGTTTACGTTCCCGAGGTGGGCGATGTGGTAATAACCCAGGAGCATATAATGCAGGCTGAAACTCTCAAAATCACTGTTGGACAACTCCTTGAGATCGAGGACATGCCCCTGTGCTTATAGAGGAGGAAATAAAACGGAAATATGCCCGGGGCCAACCTTTGGTCAAGCCAGAAGAGATCAAGAAGCTATGGTACATGGACATTACCAAGAGATCCGACCGAGAGTCCCTCATGGTGCAAGTCAAGAAGGATCATTACTACCATGAGAAACCTGTGACCGTTGAGTATTTTGAACTGTTTCAGTTATACAATCAAGACGCACTCGACAAATCTATCGTCAGTTGCTATTGTCTGTAAGTAATTTCTTTCTGTAATTTAAGTCTCAAGCTAGCTGTAGTGATCCTTTTGATCAATCATTACCTGTAATTATCCTCACTATATTCTTTTCTGTGGTATTATGCAGCATGAAGATGTATGAAATGAGAAAAGGTGGACGCTATGGCATTGGGTTCATTGACCCAAACACCATTAATGAATACACATGGACAATAAACAAGCATCATGAAAAGCAGGTAGAGAACAACATGCTAGAGTTCTTAAAGCGCCTCAAATACAATGAAGATATACTACTTCCTTACAACTTCCAGTGAGTCACACTTTTTTGTACTACAAATTCTCTGTTTTTGCCTACTAGTTAGCTACATGTTTTTGCTTATATATGCCCGCTTAATTAAGACATGCAAACATGTGTGCATGCAGATTTCACTGGATCTTGTGTATCATTAAAGTTGACGCCGGAACAGTTCAAATACTGGACCCACTACTCAAAGCAAATAGTGACTATAACATCTTGTTTGGGATAGTCAACAAGTAATTTCAGTCATTATTAACTATATATCTCGGCCTATTTAGTTCGTCATTTCATGATATGAACTATTTAATAACCCCTTTATTCATTTTCTTTGTCGGCGGGCAGGGCTTGAGTAAGGTTCATCAGCGTCACGGAAGGCGAATGGAAACGACAGCTGAAATGGTTTCGACCCAAGGTAAGTAATTAAGTAGTACTTGCTAGCTAGCTAGCTTCCATCTCTTTAATTATCATACTTGATTAATTATTATCTGATCAAATTAAATTCCATTCTCGTAATAAAGGCCCTGAAGCAGGCGCAGGGGACTAATCTGTGTGCATTCTGCGTTTGCGAGAACATTCGCATGATGGCGTCCGAAAGGAGTAGATCTCAAAGACAAGAATGGGTACGCTTGTCAGAATACTATTCACAATTTTTACACCATTATCGATATCTAGTCACACAACTAATACACATGCATATTGATCTCCTTCTTAACAGTTCAAAAAGGTGCAGGACAAGCTCCTAGAAACGGAGCGCGTAGAAGCACTTCAAGAGGAAATAGCGGGATTTTTGCTCGACCAGGTCATAAATCCGAAGGGAGAATACTATTACCCGCTACCACCCCCATCTACCAGGTCATGAACCACTTCCAATTGTCATCGTGCTCCGAAGGCACCAATTAGGCTAATGCCACTGGCTCCGAAGGCAACATGCATATGTAGGAGAAATTGTATATAGCTATACATGTGTGTATGTGTGAATTAATATGGTGGTTTGTGAGACATTGATGATATATATATGATTGGTTCTACTACAAATTCTATTTATATATATATATATATTTGCATAACGTGTATAATATGTAGTATCGTCAAATACCAGCAAACGAAAAATAATTAAAATGGAAAACACAAAATTAAATGAAAAAGAAATCATAAAACCAAAAAAAACCCAAACATTTTAGTACCGGTTGGTGTTACCAACCGGTACTAAAGGGCTCCCGGCCTCCGGAGCTGACTCGTGCCACGTGGTTGCCCTTTAGCACCGGTTCGTGCTGAACTGGTACTAAAGTGGGGAGGCCTTTAGTGACCACACTTTAGTGCCGGTTATGGAACCGGCACTAAAGGGCCTTACGAACCGGTACTATTGCCCGGTTCTGCACTAGTGCTATATGAAACACTACTAAAAAGGACCCTAATATCTAGAGGAAGCTCCCATCGAACATATCATTCGCTAGGGGTTGGACATGCCAGCGTGGTGGGAGATCGAGCGAACTATTTTCTTTCTAAAAGACACCAAGCTGGCCCTCCAAGGATTCGCTCGCTCTGCCCATAGGCCTAGTTAATTTTTGTTTTTTAGAAAAGAATGCCAACGTAAAAAAAGATCGTAAAATTATTGCCATGATCTGAATTATGAAAAGCTGCCATCCTGAACTTTAAAAACTGCTATCCTCTAGATATTTAGCCGATGTCACTGAATTTCTCATCCAGATCATCGTCGTAAATGTCCCTGTCCTCTGAATGCTCATTTCTCCATGTGTATGCTTCTGAATGTTCTGCCCTCTAGCTGCCTCCTTTCCCTTTGCTCTCAAGCTTCCTTGGTAACACTATAAGTCTTGGTACTCCTCATATTATTATTTTTAGAAATTAAAGTAAGCACGTGCACATCATTGCAGCTTTGCTTCACAATCATGTTATCATGATCAAAGTGTCAGGTGCTTTGTGTTGTGTGGCACATAGACCATCTTCAAAGCATCATCATCACCCTTGAGAGCGATCAGACTTTCAGAAACTATACTAATGACCATGTGTCGCACTCACAATAGTCAAACCATCAATCTTAGCATCCATGTGAGTTATGTGAGCTCCAATACCACAAAATAACCCATGGTGATGCACCTCCACAGTGAATTGGTGATCATTTTTACTTACAATTCAAAAAATATATATAGTACGTACAAAAGATGTGGCCTTTGTAAGCAGATTCATTCAAAGAGATTCGTTAAAAAGAACATGGCATTGTAAACCCTAAGACTGAACACCTAACCACATCTATACCAATATCAAAAGATTCAAAGAGGCAGATCCAACAAAACCCGGCCATCAAATCAGGTCAATCCAACGACTCGGGTTGCTCCAATAGCGAGCGCTCAACATGTTTAGTGTGCAGTTAATATCATACCAAATAGTAATGCCAATGCTAATCACATACTTAATACACAAATAATATCCTACCTAATATTTGAGCCACACTATGCGTCGGCCGGCGAATCTTTTAGAAATATCCGCCGCCTCGGCAACTGTCATTTGTACAGCTATCCATCATTCAACACCGTCCTCATTATTGCAATAAGGACAGCGTTGCAAAAATACTTTTCAACAAAGGTTATGTTGCAGAAATCTTTTCCGACATAGTTGATGTTGCAGATTTTTTTCATCACTATTTTTGCAACATGGGTGTTGTTGCGGAAACCAACTTGCAACACAGACAATGTTGCAAAAAAAATTGTTGTCTTCATTTGTCAGGACCCCGACTCAATGCCACATCGATCTAGCATGTAACACCTCATATCACTTTGCGGCCTCACGCACGGTATTCCCACGGGTGTCGCCTTACCTTTGCCCGGGACCGTTTGCGCCTTTTGGCACACGTATATGACAGTGTCGCTAGCATCCATATGATAAGGAGCCCGGGCTGACATGGCTAGTCGTAAACCCAAAGTGGCACAGACTTACAGGGACAGGCATCCATGACCCAGCATCGAACGTGTCGGTCATCAGCGAGTGAATTCAGGCTGTAGCACTGGGCTAGCAGGACTCCGGTGAACCGGGCTGTAGCAGGCTAACAGGACTCCGGTATTCATCGCGTGACATTTCCCCGAAGGGACAGACACAGGAACGAAGAAGGACACATGCCGGCCAGCCTAAGTGTTCCGGAGCGGTAGCGAGCTACCATGGCTCGGTGGAAACACTAGGAGACATTTCCCGGTAAGAGAGGCTACTAAAGATAATCAACTAGATGGTCAGATCCCACACATACCAAGCATTTCAATAACATACACACAATATGCTCGATATGTGCAAATACAACATGGCATCACAACATGACTCTATGACTCAAGTAATTTATCAATAGGCTCCGAGGAGCGAGATATTACAAACATGGGTCTTATGACCCAACAATCAGAGCATACAAGTCAAAGCACATGCGGAAGCTTAACATGTCTGAGTACAGACATCTATAAATGAAAAAGGCTGAGAAGCCTGACTATCTACCAATCCTGCCGAGGCACAAGATCATAGTTGAGGTAACAAGCTAAACGTCGAAGTCCACGTGGAACTACTAGTGAGACCGAAGTCTCTCTGCAAAAACATAAAATAGGCAAACGTGAGTACAAATGTACCCAGCAAGACTTACATCAGAACTATCTACATATGCATCATTATCAACAAAGGGGATGGTGGGGTTTAACTGCAGCAAGCCAGCTTTGACTCGGTGGCTATCCTAAACTACGACTGCGAGTAACTATTTTGAGGTGGCGCACACGAGTCCACATATTCACCAACCAATACACCACTATGGAACCGCTCTCGTCTCCCTACGAGAACGCCATCCATAGCACTCACGCTTATCTTGCGTATTTTAGAGTATCCACTTTCACTTGTCTATGAACTGATATAAGCAACCCAGAAGTCCTTTTCCGCGGACACGGCTATTCGAATAGATCATATTAACCCTGCAGGGGTGTACTTCTTCACACACGCTCTCACCACTTACCGCCGTTTACACGACATGTACTCGGCAACCTTCAAGCGGAAGCCCAACGTGGGTGTCGGCCACGGCCTGCCTAAACACTCAAGTCTCTAGTCCAGGTTTATCGCCTATTCGGGTTCCATCCATGAGGAGATCCGGCCGGAGTTTCGCTCACAGCCCCAAACGATGTGAACAGGGTTCCGTGACACCAAACGGGCGCCCGGTTTACCCGGCCACGTGCCTACCGCATCACAGCCCACCCCTACGGTCAGCCCTGCGCACGGCCTCCAGCATACTACAAACACCAGAAACTACTTGCAACTCCTGGACAGAGGACAAGGGCGATTAAGAAGCCGAGAGGGTCCATTGGTTTCGGGCCCAATGCGTGGTAATAGCTGAATCATGGATCACAAACACAGAACTCAGTTCATGAGGACGGCTGCAATGAGACAACCCACCATGTACTCCTACATGGCCTCTCACCGCTACCTTTACCAAATCGTGTTCACACACTTAGCTCACACACAGTAGGACATGTTCACACACCTCTGATTCACCCCCGATGAATCAGACCTGACTCAACTCTAAGCAGTAGCAGGCATGACAAACAAACATGAATGAGTAGGCACAACAGGGCTCAAACAACTCCTACTCATGCTAGTGGGTTTCATCTATTTACTGTGGCAATGACAGGTCATGCAAAGGATAAGGGGTTCAGCTACCGCAGCAGGTAACAGATGAATCGTTGTTGTCCTAATGCAGTAAAAGAGAGCAGGAGCGAGAGAGTGGGATTGTATCGGAATGAACAAGGGGGTTTTGCTTGCCTGGCACTTCTGAAGATAACATTGAGTCTTCATCAGTGTCAACGATCACATCATCGGTATCATGTCTATCGAGAGGGGACAAATACCGGCAACACAGAAGGGAACACAATCAATGCAATGCACAATATGATGCATGATCATGACATGGCAATATGAATGTGTTTTGAGCTAATGCAACTAGCAACAGATTAAATGAAGTTGGTTTGAATATAATATTCAAATTCAAACTCCATATGTGATTATTCAAATGCCATTTAATTGATTTGTGCTAAACAGCATCTATAAGTTGTTCTAACATGCATGAAAATGGTACAGATGGATTCCTTGAATTTTTCTGATAATTTTTCATATATAAATTATTTAATTTGGAGTTACGGTTGAATTTCTATGAATTTTAGAAGTTTATACAATTTTCTGGAATTTCCTGAATATTTATAAAATAAACTAAATTCCAGAAAAGGAATATTGCGTCAGCATGGCGTCATGCTGACCTCAGCAGAGTCAACAGGGGCTGGTCCGGGTCAAACTGACCAGTGGGGTCCACTGGTCAGTGACACAGTGCTGACTAGTGTCGTTGACAGGTGGGGCCAGGTCAACGGCCACGTCAGCAGAGTCAATGCTGACGGGTGGGGCCACTGTGACTAATTTAAACTAAACAGAAAATAACTAAGATTAATTAAAGCGTGGGGCCTAGGTGTCAATGACATAGGGCTTAGTTAGTGGGGTGATTAACTCCTAACAGCTGCTATCACCGGCGGCTAATCGCCGGCGTAACCAGGACGCGGCGGTGTTGACCGTCCGGCCAACTCCGGCGACGGGAGCTCGCGCGGCTGGGCGCGTTGGAACCGGAGCAAGGAGGCGCGTCGATTGGTGGCCTCAGGCGATGCTAGGGTGGCCGGGAACGACGACCACGGAGGCTTTGGCGGCGGCCGGAGCTCGGGCCAGCACGACGCAGTGGCTGCAGCGCGTTAGCCAGAGAGCAGAGGAGCGCGTCGGGACCCTGGGGACCTGGAGAGCATGCGGGAGCTACTGGAGCGAGTGGAAGAGCCCCGGGGCGCGAGGTTCGCCGGCCATGGCGATGGCCGGAGCTCGGTGCTTGCCGGGACGGCAGCTACGGCACAAGAACGAGCAGGGGGTCAGAGGGGAAACGAAGAGGAGCTCACGGGGGTTGCGACGGTGGCTTCGGGGAGCTCAGGGAGGCGTCAGGGAGGGCACACGGTCGCCAGCGATCTCGGCGGCCGAAGCTTGAAGGAGAGGTCGGGGAAGCCGCTGCAGGGCGCGTCCGCTCGTGTGGCTTGGCGGGGACGGTGTAGAGGTCAGCGGCGGAGCTTTTGGAACTGGCGGAGGGGCGAGGGAGGGCTGGTGGCTGCGGCTATGGCGAACGGCGGCGACGGGCGCGTTCGGTGAGGAGAACAGAGGAGGGGGAGAGTGTTCCGGGAAGAGAGAGGGAGCAGCGAGGGAGGGAGAGGAGCGAGGGGACACGAGGCGTCGTCGTGGCGTCGCTAGGGAGACCGGGGGAAGCAGGAGGTGGCCGGGGCAGGGTGGAGGTGGCGCGCGCGGCGGCGTCGCGGTGTCTGTCCTCCTGGCAGGGAAGAAGACGACAGGGGAGGGGGGTGGAGATGGGCTGGGCTGGCCAGGTGGGCCTGGTGGGCTGCAGAGGTAAGTCCAGGTAGGTTTCCTCTCTCTCCTGTTTTATTGTTCTGATTGTTTTTTATTTTTATTTAATCTTTTGCCACTGTTTTGAATTTAAAATAATTCAAACAATGCCAAAAGCTCCTCTGAATATTTTTATTTTGCTATATGGACTTTTCCAAAAGCTCATAAAATATTTCAGGGGTATTTGAAATTATATTCTAGTTATATGAATATAATTCAAATTCAAATAGCTAATGATTTAAATTCAAAGTCCCAAAAATAAATCCTTAAAAATGTTCAATATTTTGGTTGGGACCAGAACCCTTACCAAAAATTATCAAACATTTAAGAAGAGCATTTTGGAGCAATGAATGAGATTTTTTTAGGGTTTTTGCCCTTCTTTTATTTAAGTTTTTGAGGCTTCCAAAATTCCTCAGTTCAGGTTGTAAAAATTTAAACATGATGCTCAGATGGAAGCAGGCATAGGACAGGCCAGAACTAGGGATGTGACAACTCACCCCCACTAAACAAAATCTCGTCCCGAGATTCAGGCGTAGGGTAAGGTGAAGGGGGAACGCAAACTAGTACAAACTTCACGATCCAGGGTGCACTTCAATTGAACGTTGATTCATTCACCATCATTGTCTTGAAGTCTTGCCTTGAGAAATCCTGTCAACATGACATGGAGGGAAGAAGGAGACTCTAGAAGGGTCGATCTTCTCGAAGATCGAACAACTCACGGAATGAGACATAGGACCATCTCTCAGTTGAGACACGAGTTACACATCAAGAGGGGTGGAAAGAAACGGATGACGAAGGTTCACTAGGTAGACAACAATTCCACACCTAAGAAGGTGGTAAACGATTGTCAACGTAGCGAGGAGTTGAGTTTCCATGATGCCACAGCGGGACATCCTGGAGGAGGGTGATTCGTAAACTATTACCTTAAGTGGCAAAAAGAATTACCTTTGATATAGAGATCATTGAGACTCTCTATATCAGCCTAAGGCAAATCACAGCAATCGATTGGCGGGGGTCGGTAGAATGGCATACTCGGACTTGGATGATGTGGATTACCTTGTTGAAGACAACGTAATGGATGAATTTGCTTACCACCGGAAATGGAAGAGACCCGTGGTAGAATGGCACATTGGCGGTGCAAGCTGGGAACAAAATGCAAATGCTGGGAATGATTCTGGTAACTGGGGAGAGGCTCAACAATAGAGAGTTATTCCACTATTGGAATGGTTATAGCATTGCCGAGGAAACTGAGAGCACTCCAGTTAGTGTCGATGATAACACCTAGCGCTTGTGCGTGCTCTCATGAACTTGAGCAATTCCATAATCATCAAGGTTTTACCAACATCCGTGTCAAGGGTCCGGTAACACAACTTACTACCATGATGAATGGTGATGGAGGATGCAGATGCAAAGGAAGATAACACCTTCTCAGATTTCACCCTTGGCGGGCCCAAGGAAATAAAATCTGGATGATCGACCGAGAGACATTTAGCACTCCGCTTCTAATGTTCTCCTTGATGTGCTAGTGTAACCCATTCATAGATATGGTTTGATATCTAAAACATCAAGTAAAAAGGTCGGACTTCGGGAACACAAAAATCCATAGGGGCAACTAGGGAGTAAACCCTACGAAATCCCTATGGGGAGGTGGCCAACTTCATCAATCAAGATATTATAATAACAGGCCTTCCGGCTGGGTGTGTTGGCCACGACATCCACTTTACCGGTTATCGCGCGACCAATATTATAATTCTTGGGAAATATTCCAACCATCATATCTGCCTGAGATTTAGATCTGGTTGGTGTCAGGATATTCCAGACTCATCGAGTCTAGGAAGAAAAACGGAAGTTTGCAACACGAATCGACGAGATGACGTTGCGAGATTCTCGGGGAATGAACTATGATAGCAAGCTCCAAAACATGAGCTGGTTCTGCTACAAACATGTGAACACGCTGTCCCAGACAAGCATGACCACATAGTAGTCTTATAATAAAACACTACCGAGTTCAGGAGGGGGAACCATCAACGAGGGTATCGAAGTCCTTACATAAGTCCGGATTAGCTCTTATGAAGGAACTCCTTCTCCTTGAACAAATCAATCAGTGGCTTGGTGTGCTAGGGATACATATAGATTGAAGGTTGCAAGTCTTCAAACCACAGCATTCTTCGCACGTGTGCATGACTGATTTGGAATGATTCCAAAGAAAGCAACATTGACTTTCTCGAATCCACGGCGGCAACTTGCATCAGATGCACATGAATTAAAGGAAGTCACTACCTTCATCCAAACATATGCTTCATGAGCTAGCATGAACAAATGCTTTCAAAAGTTTCCAACACTAGCTTAATGTTCAACAAAATCATGGAGGAGATAAGGATGTTGTCAATGGGCTCAACAACAATTCATCTAGGTTTCCTTTTAAAAGGAATTCCATAGTTAAGTGAACACGGTGATAGCATTGGTCAGACCAAAGATGTAATGGTGTATGCTCGAGGGATCAACCACGAATAAGACAACATTACGAGCATCGTTGGTACTGATTTGATTTGACGATAGCCCACACTCAAATCAAAGGATTGATAAGACAATAGGTCCAGCAACTGATCACAGGGACCAATCGATGAAGATATCATCTTTCTTCAACACACACTACACAAGAATATCCCTTTGGAACGAACTAAGTTAGGCAAGCTTTTATCTTCCAACTCTCCAAGTTGTTGTCCAGCTTAACCAACTAGCTCAGGGATATCTAACACCGATTCTTGGAAAGAAGGTGGTTCATAAGAAACCAACTTGATCACGGGCTCAACATAATGGTCAGGTGACGACCTGGTGATACTTCCGAGAAGATATTTGGAAAATCACGAACCACCGGTATGTTACTAAGCTCGAGAACAATCTCGCTTTTGAGGGCAAGACGATATGATCAAATGAGTGAGGACTTGACAAGATCCTAACTCATCAATCGAAGGGTGCACCGAAATAAGGACTAGGTAGCACGATCAGTCTTAGAAGGATGATTCAAAAACCAACATGCTAAGAATGAAACTATTATCCTTTAACTACCAAGCAACGAGGTTGCTGGGAGTATTGATTTCACACATCACAATTCATTTGTCGGCATTCCGGTTACAATAACACGGAAACCGAGAAATTATCAATGATGATCAGAAGTATTACTGCGTCAAGAATTCATAAGATGGTGTGCAATTCCCATGATATTCCTGATATAAAGATGGTAATACTTCAAGGTAGAACAGACCAGAAGCTGGATTGGCATTTTGATCTGCGGAATACAATTGCTTTGACCCAATCCTAGATATGGATGAGATTCTGGAGTTTGTTTCTCCTATTCATTCTGAAATAGAATGGCTTGGCGGACCACAAGGGTAATAGGCATCGACGAACGAATGCACGCATACTCTTGACTATCAATTGATAGGCAAGGGTCGGAAACAACTAAGATGGGACAACTCAAAAGAACATATGATTTTATGAGTTGTGGATACATGGGTTGGTATGCCGAACAAAGTTCAACATAATTCTTCCGGATAACCCCTGCAGAAAGGTTGAGCTGGCAGAGTCACAATATAGCATGGAGAACTCATAGAGGGCCTGTTGTGATCTTTTGATCCAACAAACTTCTGCCATAATGGTTCATGGTATTTGGAAGAACGATATACCACGGACCTCGAGGACTATCGCAAAGGTTACTAATATACTAAAGGAACTAGCAACACTATCAACATGATGTAAGTAGGGTGAATATCGGGTTTAAGAACCCAGGAATAGAATACCTACTAACTAAATGGCATCACAGGATGCTTTCGATAATAAAGGCCAGAATCTTCACACTAGGACACGAATCATGGCTAGACCACTAGATGATCCCCTAAGCACTTAGGGTCATAATAATAATTCCAACATATATGTCGAGGCAATAATTACCTCAACACACCGATTAGTGTGGTTAATCTGGCCCATGGGAACACTGAAACGGGAAGAAAGGATTTGCAAATGCATCAGACTACTTAGAAACCTGGGATGACTCGGACAGCATAACGGCTGTAAATGCTCAGAAAAGATTTGAGACATTCACAAAAATGGTGGCATAACCACTCAGAAGCACAATATCAAGGTCTCGAGATCAATAATTAACATACAGAAGTAGTAGGAACTGAAACGAGGCTTAAGTCCAACAATCTATAAGTCTACGGATTAGTAACACGTGATCCTGATAGAAAGAAGAGATAGCTTAGTTCTTAATCCCCGTAGGAAAGATAAGATGACTCAGATCAGAAGGGCATGAGGTATAAGGAGTAAAAAAAGCCTTACGTTCCATCCCACAATCAATTCCCTTACATAACTAAAGAATTTCTAGACTCAACTTCGACCAGTTTGGCTTGGTAATCCTACAGGCAGTCAAGCTCTGATACCAACGCTGTCAGGACCCCGACTCAATGCCACATCGATCTAGCATGTAACACCTCATATCACTTTGCGGCCTCACGCACGGTATTCCCACGGGTGTCGCCTTACCTTTGCCCGGGACCGTTTGCGCCTTTTGGCACACGTATATGACAGTGTCGCTAGCATCCATATGATAAGGAGCCCGGGCTGACATGGCTAGTCGTAAACCCAAAGTGGCACAGACTTACAGGGACAGGCATCCATGACCCAGCATCGAACGTGTCGGTCATCAGCGAGTGAATTCAGGCTGTAGCACTGGGCTAGCAGGACTCCGGTGAACCGGGCTGTAGCAGGCTAACAGGACTCCGGTATTCATCGCGTGACATTTCCCCGAAGGGACAGACACAGGAACGAAGAAGGACACATGCCGGCCAGCCTAAGTGTTCCAGAGCGGTAGCGAGCTACCATGGCTCGGTGGAAACACTAGGAGACATTTCCCGGTAAGAGAGGCTACTAAAGATAATCAACTAGATGGTCAGATCCCACACATACCAAGCATTTCAATAACATACACACAATATGCTCGATATGTGCAAATACAACATGGCATCACAACATGACTCTATGACTCAAGTAATTTATCAATAGGCTCTGAGGAGCGAGATATTACAAACATGGGTCTTATGACCCAACAATCAGAGCATACAAGTCAAAGCACATGCGGAAGCTTAACATGTCTGAGTACAGACATCTATAAATGAAAAAGGCTGAGAAGCCTGACTATCTACCAATCCTGCCGAGGCACAAGATCGTAGCTGAGGTAACAAGCTAAACGTCGAAGTCCACGTGGAACTACTAGTGAGACCGAAGTCTCTCTGCAAAAACATAAAATAGGCAAACGTGAGTACAAATGTACCCAGCAAGACTTACATCAGAACTATCTACATATGCATCATTATCAACAAAGGGGATGGTGGGGTTTAACTGCAGCAAGCCAGCTTTGACTCGGTGGCTATCCTAAACTACGACTGCGAGTAACTCTTTTGAGGTGGCGCACACGAGTCCACATATTCACCAACCAATACACCACTATGGAACCGCTCCCGTCTCCCTACGAGAATGCCATCCATAGCACTCGCGCTTATCTTGCGTATTTTAGAGTATCCACTTTCACTTGTCTATGAACTGATATAAGCAACCCAGAAGTCCTTTTCCGCGGACACGGCTATTCGAATAGATCATATTAACCCTGCAGGGGTGTACTCTTCACACACGCTCTCACCACTTACCGCCGTTTACACGACATGTACTCGGCAACCTTCAAGCGGAAGCCCAACGTGGGTGTCGGCCATGGCCTGCCTAAACACTCAAGTCTCTAGTCCAGGTTTATCGCCTATTCGGGTTCCATCCATGAGGAGATCCGGCCGGAGTTTCGCTCACAGCTCCAAACGATGTGAACAGGGTTCCGTGACACCAAACGGGCGCCCGGTTTACCCGGCCACGTGCCTACCGCATCACAGCCCACCCCTACGGTCAGCGCTGCGCACGGCCTCCAGCATACTACAAACACCAGAAACTACTTGCAACTCCTGGACAGAGGACAAGGGCGATTAAGAAGCCGAGAGGGTCCATTGGTTTCGGGCCCAATGCGTGGTAGTAGCTGAATCATGGATCACAAACACAGAACTCAGTTCCTGAGGACGGCTGCAATGAGACAACCCACCATGTACTCCTACATGGCCTCTCACCGCTACCTTTACCAAATCGTGTTCACACACTTAGCTCACACACAGTAGGACATGTTCACACACCTCTGATTCACCCCCGATGAATCAGACCTGACTCAACTCTAAGCAGTAGCAGGCATGACAAACAAACATGAATGAGTAGGCACAA
>NC_041390.1:53700356-53709845 GCF_002162155.2 Triticum dicoccoides | reverse complement strand
AAGGGGTTCAGCTACCGCAGCAGGTAACAGATGAATCGTTGTTGTCCTAATGCAGTAAAAGAGAGCAGGAGCGAGAGAGTGGGATTGTATCGGAATGAACAAGGGGGTTTTGCTTGCCTGGCACTTCTGAAGATAACATTGAGTCTTCATCAGTGTCAACGATCACATCATCGGTATCATGTCTATCGAGAGGGGACAAATACCGGCAACACAGAAGGGAACACAATCAATGCAATGCACAATATGATGCATGATCATGACATGGCAATATGAATGTGTTTTGAGCTAATGCAACTAGCAACAGATTAAATGAAGTTGGTTTGAATATAATATTCAAATTCAAACTCCATATGTGATTATTCAAATGCCATTTAATTGATTTGTGCTAAACAGCATCTATAAGTTGTTCTAACATGCATGAAAATGGTACAGATGGATTCCTTGAATTTTTCTGATAATTTTTCATATATAAATTATTTAATTTGGAGTTACGGTTGAATTTCTATGAATTTTAGAAGTTTATACAATTTTCTGGAATTTCCTGAATATTTATAAAATAAACTAAATTCCAGAAAAAGAATATTGCGTCAGCATGGCGTCATGCTGACCTCAGCAGAGTCAACAGGGGCTGGTCCGGGTCAAACTGACCAGTGGGGTCCACTGGTCAGTGACACAGTGCTGACTAGTGTCGTTGACAGGTGGGGCCAGGTCAACGGCCACGTCAGCAGAGTCAATGCTGACGGGTGGGGCCACTGTGACTAATTTAAACTAAACAGAAAATAACTAAGATTAATTAAAGCGTGGGGCCTAGGTGTCACTGACATAGGGCTTAGTTAGTGGGGTGATTAACTCCTAACAGCTGCTATCACCGGCGGCTAATCGCCGGCGTAACCAGGACGCGACGGCGTTGACCGTCCGGCCAACTCCGGCGACGGGAGCTCGCGCGGCTGGGCGCGTTGGAACCGGAGCAAGGAGGCGCGTCGATTGGTGGCCTCAGGCGATGCTAGGGTGGCCGAGAACGACGACCACGGAGGCTTTGGCGGCGGCCGGAGCTCGGGCCAGCACGACGCGGTGGCTGCAGCGCGTTAGCCAGAGAGCAGAGGAGCGCGTCGGGACCCTGGGGACCTGGAGAGCACGCGGGAGCTACTGGAGCGAGCGGAAGAGCCCCGGGGCGCGAGGTTCGCCGGCCATGGCGATGGCCGGAGCTCGGTGCTTGCGGGGACGGCAGCTACGGCACGAGAACGAGCAGGGGGTCAGAGGGGAAACGAAGAGGAGCTCACGGGGGTTGCGACGGTGGCTTCGGGGAGCTCAGGGAGGCGTCAGGGAGGGCACACGGTCGCCGGCGATCTCGGCGGCCGAAGCTTGAAGGAGAGGTCGGGGAAGCCGCTGCAGGGCGCGTCCGCTCGTGTGGCTTGGCGGGGACGGTGTAGAGGTCAGCGGCGGAGCTTCTGGAACTGGCGGAGGGGCGAGGGAGGGCTGGTGGCTGCGGCTATGGCGAACGGCGGCGACGGGCGCGTTCGGTGAGGAGAACAGAGGAGGGGGAGAGTGTTCGGGGAAGAGAGAGGGAGCAGCGAGGGAGGGAGAGGAGCGAGGGGACACGAGGCGTCGTCGTGGCGTCGCTAGGGAGACCGGGGGAAGCAGGAGGTGGCCGGGGCAGGGTGGAGGTGGCGCGCGCGGCGGCGTCGCGGTGTCTGTCCTCCTGGCAGGGAAGAAGACGACAGGGGAGGGGGTGGAGATGGGCTGGGCTGGCCAGGTGGGCCTGGTGGGCTGCAGAGGTAAGTCCAGGTAGGTTTCCTCTCTCTCCTGTTTTATTGTTCTGTTTGTTTTTTATTTTTATTTAATCTTTTGCCACTGTTTTGAATTTAAAATAATTCAAACAATGCCAAAAGCTCCTCTGAATATTTTTATTTTGCTATATGGACTTTTCCAAAAGCTCATAAAATATTTCAGGGGTATTTGAAATTATATTCTAGTTATATGAATATAATTCAAATTCAAATAGCTAATGATTTAAATTCAAAGTCCCAAAAATAAATCCTTAAAAATGTTCAATATTTTGGTTGGGACCAGAACCCTTACCAAAAATTATCAAACATTTAAGAAGAGCATTTTGGAGCAATGAATGAGATTTTTTTAGGGTTTTTGCCCTTCTTTTATTTAAGTTTTTGAGGTTTCCAAAATTCCTCAGTTCAGGTTTCAAAAATTTAAACATGATGCTCAGATGGAAGCAGGCATAGGACAGGCCAGAACTAGGGATGTGACATCATTTCTTTGCTTTTTCGTCTTCATTTTTTCGCAACATAGGTGTTGTTGCGGAAGAGAGTTTTGCAACACACATGACGTTGTAGAAAGAGAGACGCGAACGATACGTGTATACGTGTCACTAGAGGAGGCGGCGGATGGCTCACTTGCGATCCGTCGGGTGAAGGAAAGAGTTTTTCCCAATATTTACGTGTAATTAATATATTACTTAATATCAACATGCATTGCACGTACACATTTACTAGTACTACACTAAAAACACACACATTGACATAAAGTCTCCCTCTATTTGTAAATATAAGTCATTTTAGAGATTTCAATTGTGACTACATACGGATGTATATAGACATACTTTAGAGTGTATATTCACTCATTTTGCTCCGTATGTAGTCCATATTGAAATCTTTAAAAAGACTTACATTTAGGAACAGAGGGAGTATACTACATTGCCAAATTCTTTACAAATGTGCGCACTTTCAAGCCATTACAAAGACATTTATCAACTCTATGCTGGATCGAGTGACCTAACTATACAGAGCAAAAATCATACATTCACCAACTTCCAGATATATCACACGCAAAGTCCCAGCGATGGCAACAACTACAACAGTGATCAAGATGGTTAAGCACCGGTCCATTTGTATGGAGTTTGACAAGCACAATGGACACATAACATGGGTACTCTTATGTTCGTTCACCATTGTAGAAAAATATATGATCCTGGAAGAATGCCTTTTGTGTGACGATGTAACAGTTATATTTGTTTCTGAAGCAGATAGTAATGCCAGCGAATAAGCTACTCGTAGAGCAACTTATTTCTCAGCGGGACACACACATGACACATCTAAACTACAGTTTTGAACACGAAAAACAGTGCTGGTACAGGAAGGTGCGCAACGCAAACTCGTTGTTTAAGATCGCAGCAGCAATGAAAGGCCTGTTCGGCATCCCTCCGACTCCACGCTCTTGCTCCCGGAGCTGAAGGTAAAAAGTACGGAGCGAGGGGACAGGTGCTCCACAGATCCTTGAGTTTCAGGGAGCAGTGGATTGCCGAACAGCCCCGAAGTAGTCAATCTTCACTCTTCACCCGCAAAAACAAAAAGAAGTCTTCAGTCTTACCACCAGTGCAAGAATCAATATAGACTCGATCAATCTTGACATCCTTGCATTCTCTTGCTTGAGCACGGTTGTCAGGGGATTGTGGCTGCACATTCATGGAGATTACATCATTACAAGAGAACTAACTAATACAGAGATTGCAGAAGAGTAGAATATGTTAACAAAAATTGGCAACTACTGGCTCCAATTTGGACACATCAAACCGGTAGTCACTGTAAAATCTGAAAACAGAAAGTCAATCAAATAGAAGAACAACATAAATCAAAAGATTGTGCATATGCCATATCACCATTGACAACATGTCACAAAGAAAATATGATGACAAATCTAGAAGAAAAACGCAGCTGCACAGCAGCAATCAAATTTTCGTACAGAAGACATGAGAAAAATATGGGTAATATTTTCTGAATGTCTGAAGGGGAGAAGCAGATCTCAAGTCCAAGTATAATTCCTCAAAATATGTCACTGGCACTGCAGAGCTCCAGATTCCGATTCAGAAAATGACACCTTTAATCGATAAGAATCCAATTTGACGTATTTTTCTATTTCTTTTCGTTCAGCAGCTCATTTCCTATAACCAATCCAACCAAATCTCGTCCAACGAATCATTGGACAAAGAGATGAGAAGTATAATCCATGTACAATCGGTAGTAGCTATCTAAACTCCTTCCCGAGCACGTATCTGCCAGGCTTCAGTGCCGCACCGCCGGCAGGCCCGTTCTTCACGGCCAGCTCCGCCGCCGCCGACCCCTCGTGCGGCTGCTGGAGCAGGGCCTGCTGCCACTCCGCAACGAAGAGGTTGGTGATGTCCCTCAACGGCACCCGCCTCCGCGCCCTCGCGAGCCGCTTCAGCTTGCAGCTCCTGACGGCTACTATGCCATGAGGACGGGCGACGGCGGCGGTGGCAGGCGGCAGATTCTCCTTGTCGGCGCGGTCAACTGCCATCTCGGAGAAGAGAAGAGGTGCCGCTCGCGGAATCCGGCCGGCTCGCTGCTGGTGCAGTGCTAGGCGGCGAGGTGGCTGGGTTGGAGCTTGTGATGGGACAGGGAAGATCTTCCATGGGTACTTGTGGCGGAGGTAGTAGGAGGGGGGTGAAAAGATTTGAGTTTTCGGCGGAAATTTTGAGGTGGATAGGAGTGGAGGGAGCGGAGGATGTGCGTTTCCTGCCATTTTTGGTCGGAAGGCTCCAACAGCCGGCGAATCTTGAAAACTTTCGTGAAATGTTTGACGCTCTGTTTGGATGTAGACATTCAAGGGCTTGGCATTGTATTGGCTCCAATGCCAATATCTCAGGACATTGATATTGATCTTCAATTTCAGTTTCGGCCTGTTTGGATGTAGATATTCGGAGCGAGTATTTCGAATTGGCATTGTCGGTCCCGAATGCCACCGTTTGGATGGTTTAGACATTCGTCTCTGGAATTCGGTCCCAATATCGAGAGGCCAACCCGAGCACTGGCTAACCCCCTCGCAAATTCAGAGCCCCGACCCTCCGTATTGGGTTGCATTGGCTGGCTTATCTCTTCGTCGTTCTCGCACGCCGAAAAAAAAAACCCGGAGCGCCAGGAGATCGAGGTCAATCCGCCCTGCCGCCGCCTCTCTGACCGACGGCTTGGCCGTCCAGGCCATCGGTGCTGCCTCTCCGGCCGGCGGAAACACTCCTCCGTCCATCCGCGACCTCTCCGCTGGCAAGCTTCTGCGGCATCTCAAGCTGCACCCGCTCTGCACGTACCACGCATCTTCTCCAGCCACTGCCTAATCCTCCCACCTCAGCCAAGACATGCGGCTGCCCGCCGTGGACTAAGGCCGCCACACCCATGAGCTGCTCGACTAAATGCCAACCCATTCAGTTGCGGCATATCGTGACACTCAACATTTGTCAAATTTTAAAACTGATGCCAACCCATTCAGCTTGACGTATGGCGGGGAGGAGCGCCCTGGAAACTTTGGAGCGGGGTAGGGGAGGGAGATTCGAACTTTTTTTTCCTGATTTCACACGGGCCAATTTTACAGTTGGGCCGGCAGTGGGCAGACTAGAGGAAGCAGACTGGGATGTTCCTTCGCTGCTGTTTCTTGCGGGTTTTCTTTTCGTTTCTTCTGTGGTTTTTTGCTTCCGGTTTTTCAGTGGTTTAATTCTGGTTCTTTTCCTTTTTCTGTTTTGGTTCCTTTTCTGTTTTTTATTTCTTTTTTTGTCATTGTATATTACAAAAGGTTCATTGTATTTGAAAAATGGTCATGCTGTATTAACAAAAAGTTCAGCATGCATTGATATTTTTTGAATGTCCTATTTTGTTTTTTGAATTTTCTGAACACTTTAAAATGTGCTACCGGAGTTCGGTGCAATGTGGCACCATATATTCTCCCCTTTTTCTGAATGTGTGTAGCTATTAATAAATAAACATGACACTGTTTTGCTTGTGAGTAGATCCACCACGTGTGTCAGGGCATCTCTAGCAAATCCGGTAAGGCGTGTTCTGCAAAATTCGTTTATGGGAGGCCTGTAAAAAAATTACGGTACGACGAGGCCTCCGGCGGAACAGTTCCCCTAAATTCGTCCCATTTTTTTTGCGAGGCGCGTTTAGAGGATCTGTTCTGCGCCAGAGGCCTCGTGGTACTGCATATTTTCTGGAGCTTCGCAAATTCTTGATTTCCAACAATATAAACTGAACATAATCACAATATCACTTAAACATTGTTCCGAAAGGCAATTCACAATACAACCATCGTCTCCATTACAATAAATGTTCAAATTGAAATAGTTATTACAACAACAAATTGTTCAAATCTCACACAAATACAACAATAAATTGTTCAAATTAACATGAGAGTCTATCTCCCATAGAGTTATCACTCATACTCAATGAGATTTTCTTGGAGCTGGTAGTGTGAACCACTATTCTCAATCTTCCGGCAGGTGTCAAGAAACGTAGTGATCTCATCTGCGCCCTTGCAGGCATCACACGGCTACCAACATTGTCATAATGAAACTCTAAGTTCAAATCCATCTCATCCTTGATAATCATGTTGTGTAAAATTACACAAGCAATCATGATGCTTCTGAGGAATTTTTTTATCCTAGAAGCGAGCGGGACCTCGAACAATAGCAAACCGAACTTGCAACACATCAAATGCCCTCTCAATATCCATTGGGCATGCTTCCTGTGCTTCGGCAAAGTTTTTGTGCTTCTTCATTTTGGGGCCACTAATGGTCTTCACAAATGTTGCCCATGGAGGATAAATACCGTCGGCAAGATAGTACCCCATGGTATAGTCATGGCCATTGAGAGGATAGTGTTGGGGAATGTAGCAATAATTCAAAATTTTCCTACGTGTCACCAAGATCAATCTATGGAGTCATCTAGCAACGAGGGAGGAGTGGATCTACATACCCTTGTAGATCGCGCGCGGAAGCGTTCAAGAGAACGGGGTTGATGGAGTCGTACTCGTCGTGATCCAAATCACCGATGATCCTAGCGCCGAACGGACGGCACCTCCGCGTTCAACACACGTACGGAGCAGCGACGTCTCCTCCTTCTTGATCCAGCAAGGGGGGGGAGAGGTTAATGGAGATCCAGCAGCACGACGGCGTGGTGGTGGAAGTAGCGGGATTCCAACAGGGCTTCGCCAAGCGCTGCAGGAAGAGGGAGATGTGTCACGGGAGGGAGAGGGAGGCGCCAGGGCTTAGATGCGGCTGCCCTCCCTTCCCCCCACTATATATAGGGCCAAGGGAGAGGGGGGGCGCAGCCTTGGCCCTTCCTCCAAGGAAGGGTGCGGCTAGGGAGGAGTCCCTCCTCCCCAAGGCACCTAGGAGGTGCCTTCCCCCTTTAGGACTCTTCCTTTCCTTATCTCTTGGCGCATGGGCCTCTTGGGGCTGGTGCCCTTGGCCCATATAGGCCAAGGCGCACACCCCTACAGCTCATGTGGCCCCCCGGGGCAGGTGGCCCCACCCGGTGGACCCCCGGGACCCTTCCGGTGGTCCCGGTACAATACCGGTGACCCCGAAACTTGTCTCGATGGCCGAAATAGCACTTCCTATATATAATTCTTTACCTCCGGACCATTCCGGAACTCTTCGTGACGTCCGGAATCTCATCCGGGACTCCGAACAACATTCGGGTTACCGCATACTAATATCTCTATAACCCTAGCGTCACCGAACCTTAAGTGTGTAGACCCTACGGGTTCGGGAAGCATGCAGACATGACCGAGACGACTCTCCGGCCAATAACCAACAGCGGGATCTGGATACCCATGTTGGCTCCCACATGCTCCTCGATGATCTCATCGGATGAACCACGATGTCAAGAATTCAATCAATCCCGCATACAATTCCCTTTGTCTATCGGTATGTTACTTGCCCGAGATTTGATCGTCGGTATCCCGATACCTTGTTCAATCTCGTTACCGGCAAGTCTCTTTACTCATTCCGTAACACATCATCCCGTGATCAACTCCTTGATCACATTGTGCACATTATGATGATGTCCTACCGAGTGGGCCCAGAGATATCTCTCCGTCACACAGAGTGACAAATCCCAGTCTCGATTCGTGCCAACCCAACAGACACTTTCGGAGATACCCGTAGTGCACCTTTATAGCCACCCAGTTACGTTGTGACGTTTGGCACACCCAAAGTATTCCTACGGTATCCGGGAGTTGCACAATCTCATGGTCTAAGGAAATGATACTTGACATTAGAAAAGCTTTAGCATACGAACTACACGATCTTGTGCTATGCTTAGGATTGGGTCTTGTCCATCACATCATTCTCCTAATGATGTGATCTCGTTATCAACGACATCCAATGTCCATGGTCAGGAAACCGTGACCATCTATTGATCAACGAGCTAGTCAACTAGAGGCTTTAGGGACATGGTGTTGTCTATGTATCCACACATGTATCTGAGTTTCCTATCAATACAATTATGGCATGGATAATAAACGATTATCATGAACAAGGAAATATAATAATAACTTCTTTATTATTGCCTCTAGGGCATATTTCCAACAGATAGTTGCAAGCTAGAGGTTTTCCACTAGCTAGCTAAACAAAAAGATGAGAATGCTGCAAGACATTGATATCATTGAGAAACCCCGGCAAACCAAAGAAACAACGCCATATCCATAGATCGTGTGATGCCACGACTTCAAGCACAATGGTAGGTTTACGTTTATGGCTGGCGTATTCCCCTGCCCAAGCCACCGGGCAGTTCTTCCACCTTCAATGCATGCAATCAATACTACCAAGCATGCCCGGCCATCCCCTCTCTTCGTTCATCGCCATAAACTTCTTTGTGTCCTCCTTATTGGATCTCGAAGATACTCTGGGCCAAAAACCCGGATCATTGTATTTGCAAACATCTGCATGAACTTGATGGATGTATCTTCGCCAATGCGAAGATATTCATCGGCATAGTCGGTGGGAACGCCATATGCAATCACTCTCATCGTTGCCGATATTTTTTGATATGCACTGAATCTAAGCAAAAGGGTGGCATTCCTCTGGCGAGTGAAAAAATGGCAATTTGCCTAACAAGCTTCAGTGATGCGAACGAGAAGAGGTCTACACATTCAATATCGCCTACGAAGAAGGTGAGGCGATATGTCGATACTTCGGTGGAGTAGTCCTTCATGAGCATCTTGTCGCTGAGAGCTCGGTTGCGCGAAATGCGCCGCCCAACCATGGATTCGCGACATTTTTTTGGACCCCTTTTCAAATTTGCCCATGAGATGCAACAATGCTAGGTTGTCGACATCGTCGTCCAAGATCATCTCTTCTATGTCTGGATCGTCCGGCAAAGAGACGAGGACGAACTCCAATCCATCTAAAACATTGCATGCCCGTGAATTTCTCCAGAATCTCACCAATCGAAACTAAATCAAAAGATCAGCGAGCATTGAACATACTTCCCCCGAAGCAAAGTCGGCCCCCCGTTTTTTCTCCCCCGTCGGCCGAAGCAAAGACGGCGAAACCCCTTCCTCCGGCGCGCGCAGCTGTCCCTCGGGCAATTCCAAGGCCCACCGATGCTGGAAACAACTAGATCCGCGAGATACAAGACTGCGCGCCAAGCTTCCGGGCGGATCCATGGCGCCGGTGGCGGCCGCTAG